>NC_088403.1:56128757-56158757 GCF_034236695.1 Oncorhynchus nerka
CACTACCTGTCAACACTAAGCTAGATCTCTCCTTCTCCATCACTACCTGTCAACACTAAGCTAGACCTCTCCTTCTTCACCATACCTGTCAACACTAAGCTAGACCTCTCCTTCTCCACCACTACCTGTCAACACTAAGCTAGACCTCTCCTTCTTCACCATACCTGTCAACACTAAGCTAGACCTCTCCTTCTTCACCACTACCTGTCAACACTAAGCTAGACCTCTCCTTCTCCACCACTACCTGTCAACACTAAGCTAGACCTCTCCTTCTCCACCACTACCTGTCAACACTAAGCTAGACCTCTCCTTCTCCACAATTATCTGTCAACACTAAGCTAGACCTCTCCTTCTCCACCATTACCTGTCAACACTAAGCTAGACTCTCCTTCTCCACCATTACCTGTCAACACTAAGCTAGACCTCTCCTTCCCCACCACTACCTGTCAACACTAAGCTAGACCTCTCCTTCCCCACCACTACCTGTCAACACTAAGCTAGACCTCTCCTTCTCCACCATTATCTGTCAACACTAAGCTAGACCTCTCCTTCTTCACCATACCTGTCAACACTAAGCTAGACCTCTCCTTCTCCACGGTTAACTTCCAACACTAAGCCAGACCTCTGCTTCTCCACCATTACCTGTCAACACTAAGCCAGACCTCTGCTTCTCCACCATTACCTGTCAACACTAAGCTAGACCTATCCTTCTCCACCACTACCTGTCAACACTAAGCTAGACCTCTCCTTCTCCACCATTACCTGTCAACACTAAGCTAGACCTCTCCTTCTCCACCATTACCTGTCAACACTAAGCTAGACCTCTCCTTCTCCACCATTTCCTGTCAACACTACTCTAGACCTCTCCTTCTCCACCAATACCTGTCAACACTAAGCCAGACCTCTCCTTCTCCACCACTACCTGTCAACACTAAGCTAGACCTCTCCTTCTCCACCATTATCTGTCAACACTAAGCTAGACCTCTCCTTCTCCACCATACCTGTCAACACTAAGCTAGACTCTCCTTCTCCACCATTACCTGTCAACACTAAGCTAGACCTCTCCTTCCCCACCACTACCTGTCAACACTAAGCTAGACCTCTCCTTCCCCACCACTACCTGTCAACACTAAGCTAGACCTCTCCTTCTCCACCATTATCTGTCAACACTAAGCTAGACCTCTCCTTCTTCACCATACCTGTCAACACTAAGCTAGACCTCTCCTTCTCCACGGTTAACTTCCAACACTAAGCCAGACCTCTGCTTCTCCACCATTACCTGTCAACACTAAGCCAGACCTCTGCTTCTCCACCATTACCTGTCAACACTAAGCTAGACCTATCCTTCTCCACCATTACCTGTCAACACTAAGCTAGACCTCTCCTTCTCCACCATTACCTGTCAACACTAAGCTAGACCTCTCCTTCTCCACCATTTCCTGTCAACACTACTCTAGACCTCTCCTTCTCCACCAATACCTGTCAACACTAAGCCAGACCTCTCCTTCTCCACCACTACCTGTCAACACTAAGCTAGACCTCTCCTTCTCCACCATTATCTGTCAACACTAAGCTAGACCTCTCCTTCTCCACCATACCTGTCAACACTAAGCTAGACTCTCCTTCTCCACCATTACCTGTCAACACTAAGCTAGACCTCTCCTTCCCCACCACTACCTGTCAACACTAAGCTAGACCTCTCCTTCCCCACCACTACCTGTCAACACTAAGCTAGACCTCTCCTTCTCCACCACTACCTGTCAACACTAAGCTAGACCTCTCCTTCTTCACCATACCTGTCAACACTAAGCTAGACCTCTCCTTCTCCACGGTTAACTTCCAACACTAAGCCAGACCTCTGCTTCTCCACCATTACCTGTCAATACTAAGCTAGACCTCTCCTTCTCCACCATTACCTGTCAACACTAAGCTAGACCTCTCCTTCTCCACCATTACCTGTCAACACTAAGCTAGACCTCTCCTTCTCCACCATTACCTGTCAACACTAAGCTAGACCTCTCCTTCTCCACCATTACCTGTCAACACTAAGCTAGACCTCTCCTTCTCCACCATTACCTGTCAACACTAAGCTAGACCTCTCCTTCTCCACCAATACCTGTCAACACTACTCTAGACCTCTCCTACCCCACCACTACCTGTCAACACTAAGCTAGACCTCTCCTTCTCCACCATTTCCTGTCAACACTAAGCCAGACCTCTCCTTTCCTGTGTGTGTCTGTGTGTCTGTGTGTGTGTGTGTGTGTGTGTGTGTGTGTGTGTGTGTGTGTGTGTGTGTGTGTGTGTGTGTGTGTGTGTGTGTGCGTGCGTGCGTGTGTGTGTATAATGGGTGTCGGTGTGTGTCTGTTTGTGAAAGATAGTGAGGATACATGTACACCCTATGTGCTGTCCCAGATATTCTTCCAACAGATAAGACCACAACGCCCAGAAGCCACTCTTCTTTAAAAGAAAAACAGGAAAATAATACAATCACGGGTAAACTGGTAATTACCTGTCAACACTCTTCTTTAAAAGAAAAACAGGAAAATAATACAATCACGGGTAAACTGGTAAACCCTCATAGCCAATCAAAACCCTTACTCACTCTTATCCCATACTTGAGCTTTCATCACCAAGAGCCCTGACAATTCAACATCGTGGCCATAACCTGCCGCGGAATCGTTACATACAACCCTGAGTGTTGACCACTAAAACCTTATCATTTGATCATCGCCGATGATTTGAGATATTGAACACTGAGGTGAGCGTCAAGCCATGACGCTAACAGTGTCGACTATGGAAAGATGGTCATTAGATTGGCTGGGCCTGGAAGGCCTCATATAGGCCTGCACTATGGGGGCCTCTGTCGACACACACACAGACACTAGTGTAAATCCACCTGATAGCTAGGAGAGTGGGACTACTACAGTGTGGCTGCCATAGTTAAAAGGATGTAGCTCTGGTATGCTGCAGGGAAGTGAGGGAGAGAACTGTGGGAGGAGAGGTTAACATTCAAACCCCTGCCCTCTCACTCACCACCTCTTGTAGCTTAACATCGATCTACATTTTGACATATCACTTGCATTAGTTTCAGCGAGGGGGGCAAAAAAACTACTCTACCCATAAAGCCTAGACACCAGCCACCATACATGCATGTTATATACAAGATCATGGTAAAGTGACAGGGGATCACAGTCCCATAGAAAGCTGCCCTACCCTCCATTTCCCTGATCCAGTCTAAAAACACAGCCCCTCTGACAGTGCAGTGAGTGGGGTGTTTGCGGTGTGCCAGTCCCTTGCAGTGAACCACTGCCAGCACCTTAAAGAGACACTCCTCTAGGAGCTAAGAGGATTGTCTGGATAAAGCCCCACTTTTGCTCTGAACCTACCCAGGGAGGAGGCACCTGGACTGGGGAGGGAGTGGAGAGGGATCAGTGGGGGAAGTGGAGGGTAGTAATATGCTCCTAATAGGGGCTTAACTCTGATATAGAGTCCTGAGGAGGGAGCACACTGCTAAGTAGTGCACTGTTGGCTGACTGAACAATTGAATGATCACTTTAGGCTAATACTAGAGCAGTCCACTGAGGCAGTGAACAACTACATTGACATCATTGCATTTTATTGAAGTAAAACAATACATTGCTTTGTTATCGGACAAATAATATGGCTGTTAGGCTTTAAAAACGTTTCATCCATGCTTTGGAATGCTCCGATTACAGTTGCCTCTTTCAGATAAACATCAAATTGTGTTTTTTTTCCTGTAAAATGTTAATGATCGAATTAGCAACCTCTTTTAGGTTTGAAACGATGATCCACCTCAGACACAGAAAATGAATGTGAGGAAATTAGCTTAACATAGAAACGCCGACGGTGACTAAAATATACACCTCACCTCGCTGTTGTCCCCTAACGCATACTCTCACCTCTCTGTTGTCCCCTAACGCATACTCTCACCTCTCTGTTGTCCCCTAACGCATACTCTCACAAGCTGTTGTCCCCTAACGCATACTCTCACCTCTCTGTTGTCCCCTAACGCATACTCTCACCTCGCTGTTGTCCCCTAACGCATACTCTCACCTCTCTGTTGTCCCCTAACGCATACTCTCACAAGCTGTTGTCCCCTAACGCATACTCTCACCTCGCTGTTGTCCCCTAACGCATACTCTCACCTCTCTGTTGTCCCCTAACGCATACTCTCACAAATAATATGCTGTTGTCTTTAAAAACGCATACTCTCAATCTCTGTTGTCCCCTAACGATACTCTCACCTTGTGTTGTCCCCTGTAAAATGCATACTCTCACAAGCTGTTCCCCTAACGATACTCTCACAAGCTGTTGTCCCCTAACGCATACTCTCACCTCTCTGTTGTCCCCTAACGCATACTCTCACCTCTCTGTTGTCCCCTAACGCATACTCTCACAAGCTGTTGTCCCCTAACGTTGTCACCTAACTGTTGTCCCCTAACGCTACTCTCACCTCTCTTGTCCCCTAACGCATACTCTCACAAGCTGTTGTCCCCTAACGCATACTCTCACCTCTCTGTTGTCCCCTAACGCATACTCTCACCTCTCTGTTGTCCCCTAACGCATACTCTCATTGTCCCCTAACGCATACTCACCTCTCTGTTGTCCCCTAACATACTCTCACCTCTCTGTTGTCCCCTAACGCATACTGCTGTTGTCCCCTAACGCATACTCTCACCTCTCTGTTGTCCCCTAACGCATACTCTCACCTCTCTGTTGTCCCCTAACGCATACTCTCACCTCTCTGTTGTCCCCTAACGCATACTCTCACCTCTCTGTTGTCCCCTAACGCATACTCTCACCTCTCTGTTGTCCCCTAACGCATACTCTCACCTCTCTGTTGTCCCCTAACGCATACTCTCACCTCTCTGTTGTCCCCTAACGCATACTCTCACCTCTCTGTTGTCCCCTAACGCATACTCTCACAAGCTGTTGTCCCCTAACGCATACTCTCACAAGCTGTTGTCCCCTAACGCATACTCTCACAAGCTGTTGTCCCCTAACGCATACTCTCACCTCTCTGTTGTCCCCTAATGTATACTCTCACCTCTCTGTTGTCCCCTAACGCATACTCTCACCTCTCTGTTGTCCCCTAACGCATACTCTCACAAGCTGTTGTCCCCTAACGCATACTCTCACAAGCTGTTGTCCCCTAACGCATACTCTCACCTCTCTGTTGTCCCCTAACGCATACTCTCACAAGCTGTTGTCCCCTAACGCATACTCTCACCTCTCTGTTGTCCCCTAACGCATACTCTCACCTCGCTGTTGTCCCCTAACGCATACTCTCACCTCGCTGTTGTCCCCTAACGCATACTCTCACCTCGCTGTTGTCCCCTAACGCATACTCTCACCTCGCTGTTGTCCCCTAACGCATACTCTCACCTCTCTGTTGTCCCCTAACGCATACTCTCACCTCGCTGTTGTCCCCTAACGCATACTCTCACAAGCTGTTGTCCCCTAACGCATACTCTCACAAGCTGTTGTCCCCTAACGCATACTCTCACCTCTCTGTTGTCCCCTAACGCATACTCTCACCTCTCTGTTGTCCCCTAACGCATACTCTCACAAGCTGTTGTCCCCTAACGCATACTCTCACCTCTCTGTTGTCCCCTAACGCATACTCTCACAAGCTGTTGTCCCCTAACGCATACTCTCACCTCTCTGTTGTCCCCTAACGCATACTCTCACAAGCTGTTGTCCCCTAACGCATTCTCTCACAAGCTGATGTCCCCTAACGCATACTCTCACAAGCTGTTGTCCCCTAACGCATACTCTCACCTCGCTGTTGTCCCCTAACGCATACTCTCACCTCTCTGTTGTCCCCTAACGCATACTCTCACCTCGCTGTTGTCCCCTAACGCATACTCTCACCTCTCTGTTGTCCCCTAACGCATACTCTCACCTCTCTGTTGTCCCCTAACGCATACTCTCACCTCTCTGTTGTCCCCTAACGCATACTCTCACCTCTCTGTTGTCCCCTAACGCATACTCTCACAAGCTGTTGTCCCCTAACGCATACTCTCACAAGCTGTTGTCCCCTAACGCATACTCTCACCTCTCTGTTTGTCCCCTAACGCATACTCTCACAAGCTGTTTTCCCCTAACGCATACTCTCACCTCTCTGTTGTCCCCTAACGCATACTCTCACAAGCTGTTGTCCCCTAACGCATACTCTCACCTCGCTGTTGTCCCCTAACGCATACTCTCACCTCTGTTGTCCCCTAACGCATACTCTCACCTCGCTGTTGTCCCCTAACGCATACTCTCACCTCACTGTTGTCCCCTAACGCATACTCTCACAAGCTGCAATTACTTGTCTCTGTCGTCAAGAGTTGTTCTTTTTTTAGGGAGGAATGAATCAGGAAAACAGAGGGAGGGAGGGAGGGAGGGAGGGAGGGAGGGAGGGAGGGAGGGAGGGAGAGTGCAGGAACTGTCATAATGATTGAGAGAGAGGTAAAAGTATGTCAGGCACTACGTTCGCGGCGGTGCTCTCTCCACTGTCACTGGAGAACTTCACTGTCTTTCGTGTGTATGGACCTGTGTGCGTGCCTCTCAGAGTGTACACAACAGTGTGTTTCTACACAAGCACTGCACAGGTTCCACCCCTAGTCACTACAACGTGGAAGTGTGAGTGAGGCTTGGACCACATCAGTGTTGTGTGTTAATCCATTCCCCTCTCCAGTCGTGCCCCCTGTGCTCCTGCAGATTGCTGTTTAGCCCAGTCAAGCGGGTCAGGCAGAGGCAGGTATGCTGCCATCTCCATAGGAATACCCAGCCGTCCTTCCCTCCATCCAGTCACCCTTCGTAGAACCCAGCACCCTCCACTGCACCAGGAAGTGACTCAACGCCCGACTGCATTCTGGGATCACGACGGCAGCTCAGAGACCAGGCTCGCTGCACCTCTGAATGGTGAGATTCTACACTAGTTGGCTGTTGGCAAGCTAGACCAAACCACCTACTGTAACCATCTAACCACACGCCAGGGTTGGCATCTCATCAGCGACTCGGTGTGACCTCAAATCAGTGTGGAAGAAAACAGTCATGAGTGTGAACGTTGTTTAGGAAAAAAGTGTGTGTGCGAGAGTGAAAGAGAGCGAGTGAGAGAGTGAGAGAGTGAGAGTGAGAGAGAGAGAGAGAGAGAGAGAGAGTGTGAGAGTGACTGAAAAAGAAAGAGAGAGAGAAGGGAAAGAGAGATAGAGTGTAATGTTTACTGTTCATCATTTATTGTTTACTTCACTTTGGTTTATTATCTATTTCACTTGTGTCGGCAATGTCAACATATGTTTCCCATTCCAATGAAGCCCCTTAAATTGAAATTTAATTGAATTGAGAGAGAAATAAAAGTGCAAAGTAATGTCTATAATATTTCCCATCTTGTTTTGTTTTGTCTTTCATACCATGTGTCGTGTCTTTACTATCATTTAACTGAAGATGTATTTATCAAATGACTCTCTGTAATTATTATTACACGATTAAACTGATTAATCATGTAACTGTGATTAACTAGGAAGTCGGGGCACCAAGGAAAATATTCAGATTACAAAGGTATAATTTTCCTAATATAACTTTTCAGATATTTTCATATCTGTCAATTAGTCTTCATAATTGGTGAATTATTTACTTTTCCTCATTCCAAACGTCGTAAATTCTTGGTTGTCTGCACGAACCCAGTCTTCACGATGAGTCATCCATACATCAATTGTCTTAAATAATTGATTTATTAACTAACTACACAATCACAGAAGTGCACACACAAACAAACAAAGTAAATATGCTTACAAGAAATGATAGGGGAATGTGCCCTAGTGGGCTAAACCGGCATGGCAGCTTGTTAGACAAATGGGGAGTGGTGGTCAGATGAGAAGTCACTACAGAGTTGATAATTATAACAATTGAAATGCTAATCCTTTACACATGAACACTCACTCATTCGGGAACAATTGCAATCAATATATTTACGCTCAGTGTGTCATCTTGATCTCTGTTGAAAAGTTAGTTTCTTTTGTAGAATTGTCCGTCTCTCTCTCTCTCTGCCGTGGTCAGAATGGATACTTCAGAGTAACATTCAGTGATGTTGGTGTAGAATGGATGTTTCTGCAGTTGTCGGTCTTCGCGTTCAATGATACCAAATTCCTAGCTGCAGACTAGTAATTAATATCAAAGACTTGTTCTTATTCTGTCGGTATCGAAAGTCTAAGAGTTTAACCATGTGGGATAGTTAAAAGATTCAGCAGTCTACTCAAACCATGGCCCTCTCGTTATCAAGGTAAGCTAGTCTGCAACCTGTGTCCTCTCGCAATTGAGGGAAACATGGTCTGTTGAGAAATTCTCAATGTGGGGTTTTATTCGGAATTGCAGAGAAGGGCCTGTCCCAGGATACCCGACCCTAACTGGGCTCATGGGCGGTCCTCTGATTTAGTTAAACTCAAAAGGGAAACGGAGTTTCCTTCATTAAAAAGTTCAAAATCACATTACACAATTTTACAAACAGTATCATCCTCACTCATTCATCTTATACAACAATTAGATGTAAACCTCATATCTGAGGCTATTATATAAACAGCGTTATGGTAATGTGGCCGCACCGTCTCCCATGAGCCCCACAAAATTGCACCAAACGGACCAGTTCGTAGCTGGATTCTTCACCGATCTTTTATACCTTCTCCGGAACATAAATGTTGTTCGGACCTCAAGTTCTGTGAGGTGGAAGAAATTCCTTTGTTCTCTATGAACATTCACTCTGTCTCTATACTGTGGCCATGAGGAGATCATCTCCTCCAGGAATTTACGACCTTTCTCTGACCACAGCAGCCTAGTTGTAGGAGACAGCGAGAGGGGGATGGCACTCGCTGTACCCAAAGAGGGCAACGTCATGACACATGTTATGTGTCTTCTCAGTCATGTTGACACTGGTCTACTACTATTGCTTTAATGTATTGTTGTTCTCATTAATATTGTTGTTGTAGTTGTTGTTAATGGTAATCCCATGTCCACTACTACTATTATTATTGCTGTTGGTCCCACCATTTATTAATATATAAATATATAAATATTTTATATATAAATATCTATTTTTATTTTATTTTTCGATATGTATACTTTGACAATGTAAGTAATAATGAACTTGCCATGTCAATAAAGTCAATTGAATTCAAATCAAATCAAATCAAATTTATTTATATAGCCCTTCGTACATCAGCTGATATCTCAAAGTGCTGTACAGAAACCCAGCCTAAAACCCCAAACAGCAAACAATGCAGGTGTAAAAGCACGAATTGAATTGAGAGGGAGAGAAAGAGAGCGAGAAGGGAACGAGAGAGAGAGAGAGAGAGAGGGAGAGAGAAAGAGGGAGAGAAGGGAAAGAGAGAGAGAGCGAGAGAGAGAGAGGGAGAGAGAGGGAGAGAAAGGGAGAGAGAGAGGGAGAGAGAAAGAGGGAGAGAGAAAGAGGGAGAGAAGGGAAAGAGAGGGAGAGAGAGAGAGAGAGAGAGAGAGAGAGAGAGAGAGAGAGAGAGAGAGAGAGAGAGAGAGAGAGAGGAGGGAAAGATCATGTAAGCCCCGGTATTGTAAGAATGCGTTAGAGAACGTTAGAAAATGATTTATGGTGATGGGACATGTGGTGATAATGATGCAATAAAGGACACAGTAGGATCCATGGAAACCAACAGGAAGCCACAGACATGCAGGTAGGCTGCTGGAAACAACCCACTCTCCCTCTCCTCTCTCTTTCTCGCTCTCTCCTCTCTCCTCTCTCCCTCTCCTGTCTCTTTGTCCCTCTCTCCTCTCTCTGTCTCTTCTCACTTTGTCCCTCTCTCCTCTCTCTTTCTCCCTCTCTCCTCTCTCCCTCTCCCTATTAATTAATGACTAATGATAAACATCACCTAAAAAATGAAAAATTACAGGTAAACATAAATACAACTAGACAGGGCGTGTGAAATAATTACAGGAATAAAATGAAGCCAAATGTATGTAGACATTCCTTCCATCCTATACATACCCCACCATGTTAGAACAGGGCTCCGGGCAGCCGAGCGGAAATGGAGGAAAACTCGCCTACCTGCGGACCTGGCATCCTTTCACTCCCTCCTCTCTACATTTTCCTCTTCTGTCTCTGCTGCTAAAGCCACTTTCTACCACTCTAAATTCCAAGCATCTGCCTCTAACCCTAGGAAGCTCTTTGCCACCTTCTCCTCCCTCCTGAATCCTCCTCCCCCTCCCCCCCCTCCTCCCTCTCTGCAGATGACTTCGTCAACCATTTTGAAAAGAAGGTCGACGACATCCGATCCTCGTTTGCTAAGTCAAACGACACCGCTGGTTCTGCTCACACTGCCCTACCCTGTGCTCTGACCTCTTTCTACCCTCTCTCTCCAGATGAAATCTCGCGTCTTGTGACGGCCGGCCGCCCACCAACCTGCCCGCTTGACCCTATCCCCTCCTCTCTTCTCCAGACCATTTCCGGAGACCTTCTCCCTTACCTCACCTCGCTCATCAACTCATCCCTGACCGCTGGCTACGTCCCTTCCATCTTCAAGAGAGCGAGAGTTGCACCCCTTCTGAAAAAACCTACACTCGATCCCTCCGATGTCAACAACTACAGACCAGTATCCCTTCTTTCTTTTCTCTCCAAAACTCTTGAACGTGCCGTCCTTGGCCAGCTCTCCCGCTATCTCTCTCAGAATGACCTTCTTGATCCAAATCAGTCAGGTTTCAAGACTAGTCATTCAACTGAGACTGCTCTTCTCTGTATCACGGAGCGCTCCGCACTGCTAAAGCTAACTCTCTCTCCTCTGCTCTCATCCTTCTAGACCTATCGGCTGCCTTCGATACTGTGAACCATCAGATCCTCCTCTCCACCCTCTCCGAGTTGGGCATCTCCGGCGCGGCCCACACTTGGATTGCGTCCTACCTGACAGGTCGCTCCTACCAGGTGGCGTGGCGAGAATCTGTCTCCTCACCACGCGCTCTCACCACTGGCGTCCCCCAGGGCTCTGTTCTAGGCCCTCTCCTATTCTCGATATACACCAAGTCACTTGGCTCTGTCATAACCTCACATGGTCTCTCCTATCATTGCTATGCAGACGACACACAATTAATCTTCTCCTTTCCCCATTCTGATGACCAGGTGGCGAATCGCATCTCTGCATGTCTGGCAGACATATCAGTGTGGATGACGGATCACCACCTCAAGCTGAACCTCGGCAAGACGGAGCTGCTCTTCCTCCCGGGGAAGGACTGCCCGTTCTATGATCTCGCCATCACGGTTGACAACTCCATTGTGTCCTCCTCCCAGAGCGCTAAGAACCTTGGCGTGATCCTGGACAACACCCTGTCGTTCTCAACTAACATCAAGGCGGTGGCCCGTTCCTGTAGGTTCATGCTCTACAACATCCGCAGAGTACGACCCTGCCTCACACAGGAAGCGGCGCAGGTCCTAATCCAGGCACTTGCCATCTCCCGTCTGGATTACTGCAACTCGCTGTTGGCTGGGCTCCCTGCCTGTGCTATTAAACCCCTACAACTCATCCAGAATGCCGCAGCCCGTCTGGTGTTCAACCTTCCCAAGTTCTCTCACGTCACCCCGCTCCTCCGCTCTCTCCACTGGCTTCCAGTTGAAGCTCGCATCCGCTACAAGACCATGGTGCTTGCCTACGGAGCTGTGAGGGGAACGGCACCTCAGTACCTCCAGGCTCTGATCAGGCCCTACACCCAAACAAGGGCACTGCGTTCATCCACCTCTGGCCTGCTCGCCTCCCTACCACTGAGGAAGTACAGTTCCCGCGCAGCCCAGTCAAAACTGTTCGCTGCTCTGGCCCCCCAATGGTGGAACAAACTCCCTCACGACGCCAGGACAGCGGAGTCAATCACCACCTTCCGGAGACACCTGAAACCCCACCTCTTTCAGGAATACCTAGGATAGGATAAAGTAATCCTTCTCACCCCCTTAAAAGATTTAGATGCACTATTGTAAAGTGGCTGTTCCACTGGATGTCTTAAGGTGAACGCATCAATTTGTAAGTCGCTCTGGATAAGAGCGTCTGCTAAATGACTTAAATGTAAATGTAATGTTAACAAGGTTAAATGTATGTAGACATTCCTTCCATCCTATACATACCCCACCATGTTAACAAGGTTAAATGTATGTAGACATTCCTTCCTTCCATCCTATACATACCCCACCATGTTAACAAGGTTAAATGTATGTAGACATTCCATCCTTCCATCCTATACATACCCCACCATGTTAACAAGGTTAAATGTATGTAGACATTCCTTCCATCCATCCTATACATACCCCACCATGTTAACAAGGTTAAATGTATGTAGACATTCCTTCCATCCTATACATACCCCACCATGTTAACAAGGTTAAATGTATGTAGACATTCCTTCCATCCTATACATACCCCACCATGTTAACAAGGTTAAATGTATGTAGACATTCCATCCTTCCATCCTATACATACCCCACCATGTTAACAAGGTTAAATGTATGTAGACATTCCTTCCATCCTATACATACCCCACCATGTTAACAAGGTTAAATGTATGTAGACATTCCTTCCATCCTATACATACCCCACCATGTTAACAAGGTTAAATGTATGTAGACATTCCTTCCTTCCATCCTATACATACCCCACCATGTTAACAAGGTTAAATGTATGTAGACATTCCTTCCATCCTTCCTATACATACCCCACCATGTTAACAAGGTTAAATGTATGTAGACATTCCTTCCATCCTATACATACCCCACCATGTTAACAAGGTTAAATGTATGTAGACATTCCTTCCATCCTATACATACCCCACCATGTTAACAAGGTTAAATGTATGTAGACATTCCAACCATCCTATACATACCCCACCATGTTAACAAGGTTAAATGTATGTAGACATTCCTTCCTTCCATCCTATACATACCCCACCATGTTAACAAGGTTAAATGTATGTAGACATTCCTTCCTTCCATCCTATACATACCCCACCATGTTAACAAGGTTAAATGTATGTAGACATTCCTTCCATCCTATACATACCCCACCATGTTAACAAGGTTAAATGTATGTAGACATTCCATCCTTCCTATACATACCCCACCATGTTAACAAGGTTAAATGTATGTAGACATTCCTTCCATCCATCCTATACATACCCCACCATGTTAACAAGGTTAAATGTATGTAGACATTCCATCCTTCCTATACATACCCCACCATGTTAACAAGGTTAAATGTATGTAGACATTCCTTCCATCCATCCTATACATACCCCACCATGTTAACAAGGTTAAATGTATGTAGACATTCCTTCCATCCTATACATACCCCACCATGTTAACAAGGTTAAATGTATGTAGACATTCCTTCCATCCTATACATACCCCACCATGTTAACAAGGTTAAATGTATGTAGACATTCCTTCCATCCTATACATACCCCACCATGTTAACAAGGTTAAATGTATGTAGACATTCCTTCCATCCTATACATACCCCACCATGTTAACAAGGTTAAATGTATGTAGACATTCCTTCCATCCTATACATACCCCACCATGTTAACAAGGTTAAATGTTATGTAGACATTCCTTCCATCCTATACATACCCCACCATGTTAACAAGGTTAAATGTATGTAGACATTCCTTCCATCCTTCCTATACATACCCCACCATGTTAACAAGGTTAAATGTATGTAGACATTCCTTCCATCCTATACATACCCCACCATGTTAACAAGGTTAAATGTATGTAGACATTCCTTCCATCCTATACATACCCCACCATGTTAACAAGGTTAAATGTATGTAGACATTCCTTCCATCCATCCTATACATACCCCACCATGTTAACAAGGTTAAATGTATGTAGACATTCCTTCCATCCTATACATACCCCACCATGTTAACAAGGTTAAATGTATGTAGACATTCCTTCCATCCTATACATACCCCACCATGTTAACAAGGTTAAATGTATGTAGACATTCCTTCCATCCTATACATACCCCACCATGTTAACAAGGTTAAATGTATGTAGACATTCCTTCCATCCTATACATACCCCACCATGTTAACAAGGTTAAATGTATGTAGACATTCCTTCCATCCTATACATACCCCACCATGTTAACAAGGTTAAATGTATGTAGACATTCCTTCCATCCTATACATACCCCACCATGTTAACAAGGTTAAATGTATGTAGACATTCCTTCCATCCTATACATACCCCACCATGTTAACAAGGTTAAATGTATGTAGACATTCCTTCCATCCTATACATACCCCACCATGTTAACAAGGTTAAATGTATGTAGACATTCCTTCCATCCTTCCTATACATACCCCACCATGTTAACAAGGTTAAATGTATGTAGACATTCCTTCCATCCTATACATACCCCACCATGTTAACAAGGTTAAATGTATGTAGACATTCCTTCCATCCTATACATACCCCACCATGTTAACAAGGTTAAATGTATGTAGACATTCCTTCCATCCTATACATACCCCACCATGTTAACAAGGTTAAATGTATGTAGACATTCCTTCCATCCTATACATACCCCACCATGTTAACAAGGTTAAATGTATGTAGACATTCCTTCCATCCTTCCTATACATACCCCACCATGTTAACAAGGTTAAATGTATGTAGACATTCCATCCTTCCATCCTATACATACCCCACCATGTTAACAAGGTTAAATGTATGTAGACATTCCTTCCATCCATCCTATACATACCCCACCATGTTAACAAGGTTAAATGTATGTAGACATTCCTTCCATCCTATACATACCCCACCATGTTAACAAGGTTAAATGTATGTAGACATTCCTTCCATCCTATACATACCCCACCATGTTAACAAGGTTAAATGTATGTAGACATTCCTTCCATCCTATACATACCCCACCATGTTAACAAGGTTAAATGTATGTAGACATTCCTTCCATCCTATACATACCCCACCATGTTAACAAGGTTAAATGTATGTAGACATTCCTTCCATCCTATACATACCCCACCATGTTAACAAGGTTAAATGTATGTAGACATTCCTTCCATCCTATACATACCCCACCATGTTAACAAGGTTAAATGTATGTAGACATTCCTTCCATCCATCCTATACATACCCCACCATGTTAACAAGGTTAAATGTATGTAGACATTCCATCCTTCCATCCTATACATACCCCACCATGTTAACAAGGTTAAATGTATGTAGACATTCCTTCCATCCATCCTATACATACCCCACCATGTTAACAAGGTTAAATGTATGTAGACATTCCTTCCATCCTATACATACCCCACCATGTTAACAAGGTTAAATGTATGTAGACATTCCTTCCATCCTATACATACCCCACCATGTTAACAAGGTTAAATGTATGTAGACATTCCTTCCATCCTATACATACCCCACCATGTTAACAAGGTTAAATGTATGTAGACATTCCTTCCATCCTATACATACCCCACCATGTTAACAAGGTTAAATGTATGTAGACATTCCTTCCATCCTATACATACCCCACCATGTTAACAAGGTTAAATGTATGTAGACATTCCTTCCATCCTATACATACCCCACCATGTTAACAAGGTTAAATGTATGTAGACATTCCTTCCATCCATCCTATACATACCCCACCATGTTAACAAGGTTAAATGTATGTAGACATTCCATCCTTCCATCCTATACATACCCCACCATGTTAACAAGGTTAAATGTATGTAGACATTCCTTCCATCCATCCTATACATACCCCACCATGTTAACAAGGTTAAATGTATGTAGACATTCCTTCCTTCCATCCTATACATACCCCACCATGTTAACAAGGTTAAATGTATGTAGACATTCCTTCCATCCTATACATACCCCACCATGTTAACAAGGTTAAATGTATGTAGACATTCCTTCCATTCCTTCCACATCCTATCACATACATACCCCACCATGTTAACAAGGTTAAATGTATGTAGACATTCCTTCCATCCATATACATACCCCACCATGTTAACAAGGTTAAATGTATGTAGACATTCCTTCCATCCTATACATCCTATACCACCATGTTAACAAGGTTAAATGTATGTAGACATTCCTTCCATCCTATACATACCCCACCATGTTAACAAGGTTAAATGTATGTAGACATTCCTTCCATCCATCCTATACATACCCCACCATGTTAACAAGGTTAAATGTATGTAGACATTCCTTCCATCCATCCTATACATACCCCACCATGTTAACAAGGTTAAATGTATGTAGACATTCCATCCTTCCATCCTATACATACCCCACCATGTTAACAAGGTTAAATGTATGTAGACATTCCTTCCATCCTATACATACCCCACCATGTTAACAAGGTTAAATGTATGTAGACATTCCTTCCATCCATATACATACCCCACCATGTTAACAAGGTTAAATGTATGTAGACATTCCTTCCATCCATCCTATACATACCCCACCATGTTAACAAGGTTAAATGTATGTAGACATTCCTTCCATCCATCCTATACATACCCCACCATGTTAACAAGGTTAAATGTATGTAGACATTCCTTCCTTCCATCCTATACATACCCCACCATGTTAACAAGGTTAAATGTATGTAGACATTCCTTCCATCCTATACATACCCCACCATGTTAACAAGGTTAAATGTATGTAGACATTCCTTCCATCCTATACATACCCCACCATGTTAACAAGGTTAAATGTATGTAGACATTCCTTCCTTCCATCCTATACATACCCCACCATGTTAACAAGGTTAAATGTATGTAGACATTCCTTCCATCCATCCTATACATACCCCACCATGTTAACAAGGTTAAATGTATGTAGACATTCCATCCTTCCATCCTATACATACCCCACCATGTTAACAAGGTTAAATGTATGTAGACATTCCTTCCATCCTATACATACCCCACCATGTTAACAAGGTTAAATGTATGTAGACATTCCTTCCATCCTATACATACCCCACCATGTTAACAAGGTTAAATGTATGTAGACATTCCTTCCATCCTATACATACCCCACCATGTTAACAAGGTTAAATGTATGTAGACATTCCTTCCATCCATCCTATACATACCCCACCATGTTAACAAGGTTAAATGTATGTAGACATTCCTTCCATCCATCCTATACATACCCCACCATGTTAACAAGGTTAAATGTATGTAGACATTCCTTCCTTCCATCCTATACATACCCCACCATGTTAACAAGGTTAAATGTATGTAGACATTCCTTCCATCCATCCTATACATACCCCACCATGTTAACAAGGTTAAATGTATGTAGACATTCCTTCCATCCATCCTATACATAAATGTATGTAGACCCCACCATGTTAACAAGGTTAAATGTATGTAGACATTCCTTCCATCCATCCTATACATACCCCACCATGTTAACAAGGTTAAATGTATGTAGACATTCCTTCCATCCTATACATACCCCACCATGTTAACAAGGTTAAATGTATGTAGACATTCCTTCCATCCTATACATACCCCACCATGTTAACAAGGTTAAATGTATGTAGACATTCCTTCCTTCCATCCTATACATACCCCACCATGTTAACAAGGTTAAATGTATGTAGACATTCCTTCCATCCATCCTATACATACCCCACCATGTTAACAAGGTTAAATGTATGTAGACATTCCTTCCATCCATCCTATACATACCCCACCATGTTAACAAGGTTAAATGTATGTAGACATTCCTTCCATCCTATACATACCCCACCATGTTAACAAGGTTAAATGTATGTAGACCATGTTAACAAGGTTAAATGTATGTAGACATTCCTTCCATCCTATACATACCCCACCATGTTAACAAGGTTAAATGTATGTAGACATTCCTTCCATCCATCCTATACATACCCCACCATGTTAACAAGGTTAAATGTATGTAGACATTCCTTCCATCCATCCTATACATACCCCACCATGTTAACAAGGTTAAATGTATGTAGACATTCCTTCCATCCTATACATACCCCACCATGTTAACAAGGTTAAATGTATGTAGACATTCCTTCCATCCTCCTATACATCAAGGTTAAATGTATGTAGACATTCCTTCCATCCATATACATACCCCACCATGTTAACAAGGTTAAATGTATGTAGACATTCCTTCCATCCATCCTATACATACCCCACCATGTTAACAAGGTTAAATGTATGTAGACATTCCTTCCATCCTATACATACCCCACCATGTTAACAAGGTTAAATGTATGTAGACATTCCTTCCATCCTTCCTTCCATACATACCCCACCATGTTAACAAGGTTAAATGTATGTAGACATTCCTTCCTTCCATCCTATACATACCCCACCATGTTAACAAGGTTAAATGTATGTAGACATTCCTTCCATCCATCCTATACATACCCCACCATGTTAACAAGGTTAAATGTATGTAGACATTCCTTCCATCCTATACATACCCCACCATGTTAACAAGGTTAAATGTATGTAGACATTCCTTCCTTCCATCCTATACATACCCCACCATGTTAACAAGGTTAAATGTATGTAGACATTCCTTCCATCCTATACATACCCCACCATGTTAACAAGGTTAAATGTATGTAGACATTCCTTCCATCCATCCTATACATACCCCACCATGTTAACAAGGTTAAATGTATGTAGACATTCCTTCCATCCTATACATACCCCACCATGTTAACAAGGTTAAATGTATGTAGACATTCCTTCCTTCCATCCTATACATACCCCACCATGTTAACAAGGTTAAATGTATGTAGACATTCCTTCCATCCATCCTATACATACCCCACCATGTTAACAAGGTTAAATGTATGTAGACATTCCTTCCTTCCATCCTATACATACCCCACCATGTTAACAAGGTTAAATGTATGTAGACATTCCTTCCATCCTATACATACCCCACCATGTTAACAAGGTTAAATGTATGTAGACATTCCTTCCATCCTATACATACCCCACCATGTTAACAAGGTTAAATGTATGTAGACATTCCTTCCATCCATCCTATACATACCCCACCATGTTAACAAGGTTAAATGTATGTAGACATTCCTTCCATCCATCCTATACATACCCCACCATGTTAACAAGGTTAAATGTATGTAGACATTCCTTCCATCCTATACATACCCCACCATGTTAACAAGGTTAAATGTATGTAGACATTCCTTCCATCCATCCTATACATACCCCACCATGTTAACAAGGTTAAATGTATGTAGACATTCCTTCCTTCCATCCTATACATACCCCACCATGTTAACAAGGTTAAATGTATGTAGACATTCCTTCCATCCTATACATACCCCACCATGTTAACAAGGTTAAATGTATGTAGACATTCCTTCCATCCTATACATACCCCACCATGTTAACAAGGTTAAATGTATGTAGACATTCCTTCCATCCTATACATACCCCACCATGTTAACAAGGTTAAATGTATGTAGACATTCCTTCCATCCATCCTATACATACCCCACCATGTTAACAAGGTTAAATGTATGTAGACATTCCTTCCATCCTATACATACCCCACCATGTTAACAAGGTTAAATGTATGTAGACATTCCTTCCATCCATCCTATACATACCCCACCATGTTAACAAGGTTAAATGTATGTAGACATTCCTTCCATCCTATACATACCCCACCATGTTAACAAGGTTAAATGTATGTAGACATTCCTTCCATCCATCCTATACATACCCCACCATGTTAACAAGGTTAAATGTATGTAGACATTCCTTCCATCCATCCTATACATACCCCACCATGTTAACAAGGTTAAATGTATGTAGACATTCCTTCCATCCATCCTATACATACCCCACCATGTTAACAAGGTTAAATGTATGTAGACATTCCTTCCATCCATCCTATACATACCCCACCATGTTAACAAGGTTAAATGTATGTAGACATTCCTTCCATCCTATACATACCCCACCATGTTAACAAGGTTAAATGTATGTAGACATTCCTTCCTTCCATCCTATACATACCCCACCATGTTAACAAGGTTAAATGTATGTAGACATTCCTTCCATCCATCCTATACATACCCCACCATGTTAACAAGGTTAAATGTATGTAGACATTCCTTCCATCCTATACATACCCCACCATGTTAACAAGGTTAAATGTATGTAGACATTCCTTCCATCCATCCTATACATACCCCACCATGTTAACAAGGTTAAATGTATGTAGACATTCCTTCCATCCTATACATACCCCACCATGTTAACAAGGTTAAATGTATGTAGACATTCCTTCCATCCATCCTATACATTCCTTCCATCCATCCCCACCATGTTAACAAGGTTAAATGTATGTAGACATTCCTTCCATCCATCCTATACATACCCCACCATGTTAACAAGGTTAAATGTATGTAGACATTCCTTCCTTCCATCCTATACATACCCCACCATGTTAACAAGGTTAAATGTATGTAGACATTCCTTCCATCCTATACATACCCCACCATGTTAACAAGGTTAAATGTATGTAGACATTCCTTCCATCCTATACATACCCCACCATGTTAACAAGGTTAAATGTATGTAGACATTCCTTCCATCCTATACATACCCCACCATGTTAACAAGGTTAAATGTATGTAGACATTCCTTCCATCCATCCTATACATACCCCACCATGTTAACAAGGTTAAATGTATGTAGACATTCCTTCCATCCTATACATACCCCACCATGTTAACAAGGTTAAATGTATGTAGACATTCCTTCCATCCTATACATACCCCACCATGTTAACAAGGTTAAATGTATGTAGACATTCCTTCCATCCATCCTATACATACCCCACCATGTTAACAAGGTTAAATGTATGTAGACATTCCTTCCATCCTATACATACCCCACCATGTTAACAAGGTTAAATGTATGTAGACATTCCTTCCATCCATATACATACCCCACCATGTTAACAAGGTTAAATGTATGTAGACATTCCTTCCATCCTATACATACCCCACCATGTTAACAAGGTTAAATGTATGTAGACATTCCTTCCATCCATCCTATACATACCCCACCATGTTAACAAGGTTAAATGTATGTAGACATTCCTTCCATCCATCCTATACATACCCCACCATGTTAACAAGGTTAAATGTATGTAGACATTCCTTCCATCCTATACATACCCCACCATGTTAACAAGGTTAAATGTATGTAGACATTCCTTCCATCCTATACATACCCCACCATGTTAACAAGGTTAAATGTATGTAGACATTCCTTCCATCCTATACATACCCCACCATGTTAACAAGGTTAAATGTATGTAGACATTCCTTCCATCCATCCTATACATACCCCACCATGTTAACAAGGTTAAATGTATGTAGACATTCCTTCCATCCATCCTATACATACCCCACCATGTTAACAAGGTTAAATGTATGTAGACATTCCTTCCATCCATCCTATACATACCCCACCATGTTAACAAGGTTAAATGTATGTAGACATTCCTTCCATCCATCCTATACATACCCCACCATGTTAACAAGGTTAAATGTATGTAGACATTCCTTCCATCCTATACATACCCCACCATGTTAACAAGGTTAAATGTATGTAGACATTCCTTCCATCCATCCTATACATACCCCACCATGTTAACAAGGTTAAATGTATGTAGACATTCCTTCCATCCATCCTATACATACCCCACCATGTTAACAAGGTTAAATGTATGTAGACATTCCTTCCATCCATCCTATACATACCCCACCATGTTAACAAGGTTAAATGTATGTAGACATTCCTTCCATCCATCCTATACATACCCCACCATGTTAACAAGGTTAAATGTATGTAGACATTCCTTCCATCCTATACATACCCCACCATGTTAACAAGGTTAAATGTATGTAGACATTCCTTCCATCCATCCTATACATACCCCACCATGTTAACAAGGTTAAATGTATGTAGACATTCCTTCCATCCTATACATACCCCACCATGTTAACAAGGTTAAATGTATGTAGACATTCCTTCCATCCATCCTATACATACCCCACCATGTTAACAAGGTTAAATGTATGTAGACATTCCTTCCATCCATCCTATACATACCCCACCATGTTAACAAGGTTAAATGTATGTAGACATTCCTTCCATCCATCCTATACATACCCCACCATGTTAACAAGGTTAAATGTATGTAGACATTCCTTCCATCCATCCTATACATACCCCACCATGTTAACAAGGTTAAATGTATGTAGACATTCCTTCCATCCTATACATACCCCACCATGTTAACAAGGTTAAATGTATGTAGACATTCCTTCCATCCATCCTATACATACCCCACCATGTTAACAAGGTTAAATGTATGTAGACATTCCTTCCATCCTATACATACCCCACCATGTTAACAAGGTTAAATGTATGTAGACATTCCTTCCATCCATCCTATACATACCCCACCATGTTAACAAGGTTAAATGTATGTAGACATTCCTTCCATCCATCCTATACATACCCCACCATGTTAACAAGGTTAAATGTATGTAGACATTCCTTCCATCCTATACATACCCCACCATGTTAACAAGGTTAAATGTATGTAGACATTCCTTCCTTCCATCCTATACATACCCCACCATGTTAACAAGGTTAAATGTATGTAGACATTCCTTCCATCCATCCTATACATACCCCACCATGTTAACAAGGTTAAATGTATGTAGACATTCCTTCCATCCATCCTATACATACCCCACCATGTTAACAAGGTTAAATGTATGTAGACATTCCTTCCATCCTATACATACCCCCACCATGTTAACAAGGTTAAATGTATGTAGACATTCCTTCCATCCATCCTATACATACCCCACCATGTTAACAAGGTTAAATGTATGTAGACATTCCTTCCATCCTATACATACCCCACCATGTTAACAAGGTTAAATGTATGTAGACATTCCTTCCATCCTATACATACCCCACCATGTTAACAAGGTTAAATGTATGTAGACATTCCTTCCATCCTATACATACCCCACCATGTTAACAAGGTTAAATGTATGTAGACATTCCTTCCATCCATCCTATACATACCCCACCATGTTAACAAGGTTAAATGTATGTAGACATTCCTTCCATCCATCCTATACATACCCCACCATGTTAACAAGGTTAAATGTATGTAGACATTCCTTCCTTCCATCCTATACATACCCCACCATGTTAACAAGGTTAAATGTATGTAGACATTCCTTCCATCCATCCTATACATACCCCACCATGTTAACAAGGTTAAATGTATGTAGACATTCCTTCCATCCATCCTATACATACCCCACCATGTTAACAAGGTTAAATGTATGTAGACATTCCTTCCTTCCATCCTATACATACCCCACCATGTTAACAAGGTTAAATGTATGTAGACATTCCTTCCATCCATCCTATACATACCCCACCATGTTAACAAGGTTAAATGTATGTAGACATTCCTTCCATCCTATACATACCCCACCATGTTAACAAGGTTAAATGTATGTAGACATTCCTTCCATCCATCCTATACATACCCCACCATGTTAACAAGGTTAAATGTATGTAGACATTCCTTCCATCCTATACATACCCCACCATGTTAACAAGGTTAAATGTATGTAGACATTCCTTCCATCCATCCTATACATACCCCACCATGTTAACAAGGTTAAATGTATGTAGACATTCCTTCCTTCCATCCTATACATACCCCACCATGTTAACAAGGTTAAATGTATGTAGACATTCCTTCCATCCATCCTATACATACCCCACCATGTTAACAAGGTTAAATGTATGTAGACATTCCTTCCATCCATCCTATACATACCCCACCATGTTAACAAGGTTAAATGTATGTAGACATTCCTTCCTTCCATCCTATACATACCCCACCATGTTAACAAGGTTAAATGTATGTAGACATTCCTTCCATCCATCCTATACATACCCCACCATGTTAACAAGGTTAAATGTATGTAGACATTCCTTCCATCCTATACATACCCCACCATGTTAACAAGGTTAAATGTATGTAGACATTCCTTCCTTCCATCCTATACATACCCCACCATGTTAACAAGGTTAAATGTATGTAGACATTCCTTCCATCCATCCTATACATACCCCACCATGTTAACAAGGTTAAATGTATGTAGACATTCCTTCCATCCTATACATACCCCACCATGTTAACAAGGTTAAATGTATGTAGACATTCCTTCCTTCCATCCTATACATACCCCACCATGTTAACAAGGTTAAATGTATGTAGACATTCCTTCCATCCTATACATACCCCACCATGTTAACAAGGTTAAATGTATGTAGACATTCCTTCCATCCTATACATACCCCACCATGTTAACAAGGTTAAATGTATGTAGACATTCCTTCCATCCTATACATACCCCACCATGTTAACAAGGTTAAATGTATGTAGACATTCCTTCCTTCCATCCTATACATACCCCACCATGTTAACAAGGTTAAATGTATGTAGACATTCCTTCCATCCTATACATACCCCACCATGTTAACAAGGTTAAATGTATGTAGACATTCCTTCCATCCTATACATACCCCACCATGTTAACAAGGTTAAATGTATGTAGACATTCCTTCCATCCATCCTATACATACCCCACCATGTTAACAAGGTTAAATGTATGTAGACATTCCTTCCATCCTATACATACCCCACCATGTTAACAAGGTTAAATGTATGTAGACATTCCTTCCATCCTATACATACCCCACCATGTTAACAAGGTTAAATGTATGTAGACATTCCTTCCTTCCATCCTATACATACCCCACCATGTTAACAAGGTTAAATGTATGTAGACATTCCTTCCTTCCATCCTATACATACCCCACCATGTTAACAAGGTTAAATGTATGTAGACATTCCTTCCATCCATCCTATACATACCCCACCATGTTAACAAGGTTAAATGTATGTAGACATTCCTTCCATCCTATACATACCCCACCATGTTAACAAGGTTAAATGTATGTAGACATTCCTTCCATCCATCCTATACATACCCCACCATGTTAACAAGGTTAAATGTATGTAGACATTCCTTCCATCCTATACATACCCCACCATGTTAACAAGGTTAAATGTATGTAGACATTCCTTCCTTCCATCCTATACATACCCCACCATGTTAACAAGGTTAAATGTATGTAGACATTCCTTCCTTCCATCCTATACATACCCCACCATGTTAACAAGGTTAAATGTATGTAGACATTCCTTCCATCCTATACATACCCCACCATGTTAACAAGGTTAAATGTATGTAGACATTCCTTCCATCCTATACATACCCCACCATGTTAACAAGGTTAAATGTATGTAGACATTCCTTCCATCCATCCTATACATACCCCACCATGTTAACAAGGTTAAATGTATGTAGACATTCCTTCCATCCATCCTATACATACCCCACCATGTTAACAAGGTTAAATGTATGTAGACATTCCTTCCATCCTATACATACCCCACCATGTTAACAAGGTTAAATGTATGTAGACATTCCTTCCATCCATGTTAACATACATACCCCACCATGTTAACAAGGTTAAATGTATGTAGACATTCCTTCCTTCCATCCTATACATACCCCACCATGTTAACAAGGTTAAATGTATGTAGACATTCCTTCCATCCATCCTATACATACCCCACCATGTTAACAAGGTTAAATGTATGTAGACATTCCTTCCATCCATCCTATACATACCCCACCATGTTAACAAGGTTAAATGTATGTAGACATTCCTTCCTCCATCCTATACATACCCCACCATGTTAACAAGGTTAAATGTATGTAGACATTCCTTCCATCCATCCTATACATACCCCACCATGTTAACAAGGTTAAATGTATGTAGACATTCCTTCCATCCATCCTATACATACCCCACCATGTTAACAAGGTTAAATGTATGTAGACATTCCTTCCATCCATCCTATACATACCCCACCATGTTAACAAGGTTAAATGTATGTAGACATTCCTTCCATCCATCCTATACATACCCCACCATGTTAACAAGGTTAAATGTATGTAGACATTCCTTCCTCCTATACATACCCCACCATGTTAACAAGGTTAAATGTATGTAGACATTCCTTCCTTCCATCCATACATACCCCACCATGTTAACAAGGTTAAATGTATGTAGACATTCCTTCCATCCATCCTATACATACCCCACCATGTTAACAAGGTTAAATGTATGTAGACATTCCTTCCATCCATCCTATACATACCCCACCATGTTAACAAGGTTAAATGTATGTAGACATTCCTTCCATCCATCCTATACATACCCCACCATGTTAACAAGGTTAAATGTATGTAGACATTCCTTCCATCCATCCTATACATACCCCACCATGTTAACAAGGTTAAATGTATGTAGACATTCCTTCCTTCCATCCTATACATACCCCACCATGTTAACAAGGTTAAATGTATGTAGACATTCCTTCCATTCCATCTATACATACCCCACCATGTTAACAAGGTTAAATGTATGTAGACATTCCTTCCATCCTATACATACCCCACCATGTTAACAAGGTTAAATGTATGTAGACATTCCTTCCATCCTATACATACCCCACCATGTTAACAAGGTTAAATGTATGTAGACATTCCTTCCATCCATCCTATACATACCCCACCATGTTAACAAACAAGGTTAAATGTATGTAGACATTCCTTCCATCCTATACATACCCCACCATGTTAACAAGGTTAAATGTATGTAGACATTCCTTCCATCCATCCTATACATACCCCACCATGTTAACAAGGTTAAATGTATGTAGACATTCCTTCCTTCCATCCTATACATACCCCACCATGTTAACAAGGTTAAATGTATGTAGACATTCCTTCCATCCATCCTATACATACCCCACCATGTTAACAAGGTTAAATGTATGTAGACATTCCTTCCATCCATCCTATACATACCCCACCATGTTAACAAGGTTAAATGTATGTAGACATTCCTTCCTTCCATCCTATACATACCCCACCATGTTAACAAGGTTAAATGTATGTAGACATTCCTTCCATCCATCCTATACATACCCCACCATGTTAACAAGGTTAAATGTATGTAGACATTCCTTCCATCCATCCTATACATACCCCACCATGTTAACAAGGTTAAATGTATGTAGACATTCCTTCCATCCATCCTATACATACCCCACCATGTTAACAAGGTTAAATGTATGTAGACATTCCTTCCATCCATCCTATACATACCCCACCATGTTAACAAGGTTAAATGTATGTAGACATTCCTTCCATCCATCCTATACATACCCCACCATGTTAACAAGGTTAAATGTATGTAGACATTCCTTCCTTCCATCCTATACATACCCCACCATGTTAACAAGGTTAAATGTATGTAGACATTCCTTCCATCCATCCTATACATACCCCACCATGTTAACAAGGTTAAATGTATGTAGACATTCCTTCCATCCATCCTATACATACCCCACCATGTTAACAAGGTTAAATGTATGTAGACATTCCTTCCTCCATCCTATACATACCCCACCATGTTAACAAGGTTAAATGTATGTAGACATTCCTTCCATCCTATACATACCCCACCATGTTAACAAGGTTAAATGTATGTAGACATTCCTTCCATCCATCCTATACATACCCCACCATGTTAACAAGGTTAAATGTATGTAGACATTCCTTCCTTCCATCCTATACATACCCCACCATGTTAACAAGGTTAAATGTATGTAGACATTCCTTCCATCCATCCTATACATACCCCACCATGTTAACAAGGTTAAATGTATGTAGACATTCCTTCCATCCATATACATACCCCACCATGTTAACAAGGTTAAATGTATGTAGACATTCCTTCCTTCCATCCTATACATACCCCACCATGTTAACAAGGTTAAATGTATGTAGACATTCCTTCCATCCATCCTATACATACCCCACCATGTTAACAAGGTTAAATGTATGTAGACATTCCTTCCATCCTATACATACCCCACCATGTTAACAAGGTTAAATGTATGTAGACATTCCTTCCATCCTATACATATACATTAAATGTATGTAGACATTCCCCACCATGTTAACAAGGTTAAATGTATGTAGACATTCCTTCCATCCTATACATACCCCACCATGTTAACAAGGTTAAATGTATGTAGACATTCCTTCCTCCATCCTATACATACCCCACCATGTTAACAAGGTTAAATGTATGTAGACATTCCTTCCATCCTATACATACCCCACCATGTTAACAAGGTTAAATGTATGTAGACATTCCTTCCATCCATCCTATACATACCCCACCATGTTAACAAGGTTAAATGTATGTAGACATTCCTTCCATCCTATACATACCCCACCATGTTAACAAGGTTAAATGTATGTAGACATTCCTTCCATCCATCCTATACATACCCCACCATGTTAACAAGGTTAAATGTATGTAGACATTCCTCCATCCATCCTATACATACCCCACCATGTTAACAAGGTTAAATGTATGTAGACATTCCTTCCATCCTATACATACCCCACCATGTTAACAAGGTTAAATGTATGTAGACATTCCTTCCATCCTATACATACCCCACCATGTTAACAAGGTTAAATGTATGTAGACATTCCTTCCATCCATCTATACATACCCCCCACCATGTTAACAAGGTTAAATGTATGTAGACATTCCTTCCATCCATCCTATACATACCCCACCATGTTAACAAGGTTAAATGTATGTAGACATTCCTTCCATCCTATACATACCCCACCATGTTAACAAGGTTAAATGTATGTAGACATTCCTTCCATCCATCCTATACATACCCCACCATGTTAACAAGGTTAAATGTATGTAGACATTCCTTCCATCCTATACATACCCCACCATGTTAACAAGGTTAAATGTATGTAGACATTCCTTCCTTCCATCCTATACATACCCCACCATGTTAACAAGGTTAAATGTATGTAGACATTCCTTCCTTCCATCCTATACATACCCCACCATGTTAACAAGGTTAAATGTATGTAGACATTCCTTCCATCCTATACATACCCCACCATGTTAACAAGGTTAAATGTATGTAGACATTCCTTCCTTCCATCCTATACATACCCCACCATGTTAACAAGGTTAAATGTATGTAGACATTCCTTCCATCCTATACATACCCCACCATGTTAACAAGGTTAAATGTATGTAGACATTCCTTCCATCCATCCTATACATACCCCACCATGTTAACAAGGTTAAATGTATGTAGACATTCCTTCCATCCTATACATACCCCACCATGTTAACAAGGTTAAATGTATGTAGACATTCCTTCCTTCCATCCTATACATACCCCACCATGTTAACAAGGTTAAATGTATGTAGACATTCCTTCCATCCATCCTATACATACCCCACCATGTTAACAAGGTTAAATGTATGTAGACATTCCTTCCATCCTATACATACCCCACCATGTTAACAAGGTTAAATGTATGTAGACATTCCTTCCTTCCATCCTATACATACCCCACCATGTTAACAAGGTTAAATGTATGTAGACATTCCTTCCTTCCATCCTATACATACCCCACCATGTTAACAAGGTTAAATGTATGTAGACATTCCTTCCTTCCATCCTATACATACCCCACCATGTTAACAAGGTTAAATGTATGTAGACATTCCTTCCATCCTATACATACCCCACCATGTTAACAAGGTTAAATGTATGTAGACATTCCTTCCATCCTATACATACCCCACCAT
>NC_088403.1:56163757-56171257 GCF_034236695.1 Oncorhynchus nerka
TAGTCCACACAAGGATAGTACCATAAACGTGTGTGCATTAACAAGTGTACTGTATACAAGCGACAGCAGAGTTGTGACTGTGGAAATCAAGCTGGGTTGAATCCCTGAGGGGCCAGTCCTCTCCTCGCTCGGCTAGCCACCAGGAAAAGGAAACAAGCAACGACGTCTCCAACGTTCAGCCCGTAGTACTAGAAACAAATTCAGCTAAAGGTCAATCATTCCCTCCGCAGAGCTTTAATTAAGTAACCAGAGGGTTGGAAAATATCACACCTTATTATAGCCGGGCTGGTCCCATGTTATGTTACACAATGGTAAATGGAAGCCATCCTATAGGGTTAAATGGATGCTGATAATCCACTATATGAGTAGAACAGCTGACTACATTTCAATTCAATGGCCATGACGGACAGGAAAATCAAAGACTATTGAGGTATTTGCCAGAATGTTCTCCATTCAATGCAAAACTCAACATGTATCAGGGTAGTCTCTTCATTATGAGTGTGTTGGGTGCAGTCCTTCACTGAACACTGTCCTCTGTATATAATCCATGGGAAATACTGAACACTGTCCTCTGTATATAATCCATGGGAAATACTGAACACTGTCCTCTGTATATAATCCATGGGAAATACTGAACACTGTCCTCTGTATATAATCCATGGGAAATACTGAACAGTGTTCTCAGTCTCTCTTCAGAGACAGTCATCAGCCAGACTGACTGGACCTTCCGCTGAGCAGACTCAGCATCTCAATTCGGAAATAGAAAAAGACTTGAGTTACTTGGAGCAATGTAACGATTCCCACCTAATCAGGTTGAATCGGAGAGAGATAGAGAGAGAGATAGAGAAGAAAACGTGTGTGGTTCCCACAGACGGAGAGAGTGAGCACGTGGAGAGAACGCGGGATGACAGAGGAGAGGAATTAAAACGTGGAAGCAAGGGAAGTAGATGTCTGATTTACGGACTCATCCATCAGCTCAGGGCTGGGCAAGCAGGGGGTAGAGAGTGAGAGATATGACTAGAGAGAGATATGGCTAGTGAGAGAGATGAATAGTGAGAGATATGACTAGAGAGAGAGATGAATAGAAAGAGAGATGAATAGTGAGAGATATGACTAGAGAGAGATATGACTAGAGAGAGATATGACTAGAGAGAGATATGACTAGAGAGAGAGATGACTAGTGAGAGATATGACTAGAGGGAGATATGACTAGAGAGAGATATGACTAGAGAGAGATATGACTAGTGAGAGATATGACTAGAGAGAGATATGACTAGAGAGAGATATGACTAGAGAGAGAGATGAATAGTGAGAGATGGCTAGAGAGAGATATGACTAGAGAGAGATATGACTAGAGAGAGATATGACTAGTGAGAGATATGACTAGAGAGAGAGAGATGAATAGTGAGAGATATGACTAGAGAGAGATATGACTAGAGAGATATGACTAGAGAGAGAGATGAATAGTGAGAGATATGACTAGAAAGAGAGAGATGAACAGAGAGAGCAAGACATGGGTTGTGCCGTGGCGGAGATCTTTGTTGGCTATACTCGGCCTTGTCTCAGGATGGTAAGTTGGTGGTTGAAGATTTCCCTCTAGTGGTGTGGAGGCTGTGCTTTGGCAAAGTGGGTGGGGTTATATCCTGCCTGTTTGGCCCTGTCCGGGGGTATCATCGGATGGGGCCACAGTGTCTCCTGACCCCTCCTGTCTCAGCCTCCAGTATTTATGCTGCAGTAGTTTATGTGTTGGGGGGCTAGGGTCAGTCTGTTATATCTTGAGTATTTCTCCTGTCTTATCCGGTGTCCTGTGTGAATTTAAATATGCTCTCTCTCTCTCTCTCTCTCTCTCTCTCTCTCTCTCTCTGTCTCTGTCTCTGTCTCTGTCTCTGTCTCTGTCTCTGAGGACCTGAGCCCTAGGACCATGCCTCAGGACTACCTGGCATGATGACTCCTTGCTGTCCCCAGTCCACCTGGCCATGCTGCTGCTCCAGTTTCAACTGTTCTGCCTGCGGCTATGGACCTGCTGTTTTTAACTCTCTAGAGACAGCAGGAGCGGAAGAGATACTCTGAATGATCGGCTATGAAAAGCCAACTGACATTTACTCCTGAGGTGCTGACTTGTTGCACTACTGTGATTATTATTATTTGACCATGCTGGTCATTCATGAACATTTGAACATCTTGGCCATGTTCTGATATAATCTCCACCTGGCACAGCTAGAAGAGGACTGGCCACCCCTCATTGCCTTGTTCCTCTCTAGGTTTCTTCCTAGGTTTTGGCCTTTCTAGTGAGTTTTTCCTAGCCACCGTGCTTCTACACCTGCATTGCTTGCTGTTTGGGGTTTTAAGCTGGGTTTCTGTACAGCACTTTGATATATCAGCTGACATAAGAAGGGCTATATAAATACATTTGATATGTGATTTGATTTTAGAGAGAGAGAGAGAGGCATGGGTAGAGAGAGAAAGAGAGATGAATAGAGAGAGAGGCATGGGTAGAGAGAGAAAGAGAAATGAATAGAGAGAGCGACAGAGAGAGAGAGAGAGAGAAAATGGACAACCATTTCTTCCCAGGCTTGATGTCTGATATGAAGGCATTCAAGACCTCCATTAATTGACATAGAAACCAACAAGTCATCATTACCATGATGATGATACAGTCATTGCATGGTTTCCATCAAGAAACTCTTTCTTTAACGCTGTGTCCTCATTTCATTAACCTCTTCAACCTATGGGGGCCCTATGTCATTATTGGATAAAAAAACGTGCCCATTTTAAGCGCAATATTTTGTCGCGAAAAGATGCTCGACTATGCATATAATTGGCAGCTTTGGAAAGAAAACACTCACATTCAAAACTGCAAAGATATTATCTGTGAGTGCCCCAGAACTGATGCTACAGGCGAAACCAAGATGAAACATCAAACAGGAAATGAGCTGAATTTTTGAAGCTCTGTTTTACTATCGTCTCCTTATATGGCTGTGAATGTGCCGTGAACGAGCTTATGCTCTCTGCCGTTCGTCCAAGATGTCTGCAGCATTGTGACGTATTTGTAGGCATATCATTGGAAGATTAGCCATAAGAGACTACATTTGCCAGGTGTCCGCCCGGTGTCCTGTGTCGAAATTATTGCGTAATCTCTAGGTCCATGTGCGTTCCATTTCTTCAGAAGAGAAAGTCACCTGCCACGAAGGATTTATCATTGATAGATATGTGAAAAACACCTTGAGGATTGATTCTAAACATCGTTTGCCATGTTTCTGTCGATATTATGGAGTTAATTTGGAAAAAAGTTCGCGTTTTAATGACTTAATATATATATATATATATATATATATATTTTTTTTTGTTTTGTTTTGTTTTTGTTCTTACCCAAACGTGATAAAGAAAACGGAGCGATTTGTCAACACAAATAATCTTTTTGTAAAAACTGAACATTTGCTATCTAACTGAGAGTCTCCTCATTGAAAACATCTGAAGTTCTTCAAAGTTCTTCAAAGGTAAATGATTTTATTTGAATGTTTTTCTGGTTTTTGTGGAAATGTGGCTTGCTGAATGTCAGGCATAATACTATGCTAGGCTATCAATAGTGTTACACAAATGCTTGTTTTGCAATGGTTGAGAAGCATATTTTTGAAAATCTGAGATGACAGTGTTGTTAACAAAAGGCTAAGCTTGAGAGCAAATAGATTTATTTAATTTCATTTGCGATTTTCATGAATGTTAACATTGCGTTATAGTAATGAGCTTGCGGATAGATTTACACAATCCTGGATACAGGTTTCTTTCGTAGCTAAACGTGAAGCAGAAAACGGAGCGATTTGTCCTAAACAAATAATATTTTTGTAAAAACTGAACATTTGCTATCTAACTGAGAGTCTCCTCATTGAAAACATCTGTTCTTCAAAGGTAAATGATTTATTTTATTTTATGGTTTTTGTGAAAATGTTGCCTGCTGAATGCTAACGCTAAATGCTACGCTAAATGCTACACGCTAGCTATCAATAGTGTTACACAAATGCTTGTTTTGCAATGGTTGAGAAGCATATTTTGAAAATCTGAGATGACAGTGTTGTTAACAAAAATCTAAGCTTGAGAGCTAGCATATTGATTTCATTTCATTTGCGGTTTTCATGAATAGTTAACGTTGCGTTATGGTAATGAGCTTGAGGCTGTATTCACGATCCCGGATCCGGGATGGCTCGTCGCAACAGGTTAAAACCTCATCACCACCACCCCCTTTCAAAAAACAAATATGCCTTGTGCTGCATACTCACCGTTGCCCTCTACCCCACGATGCAAAACAACATCACACGTCACAAAAAACAAAACTTTAGCACTTCTACAACCGTATATCCAATCCGTCTACCCCAGCTATAAAGACGGCCTCCCCGGCGCACCATATCTCCTGAAACATCTCCACACTTTTTATAATTTTATAGAACTCAAATTCCACATGAACACTAAGGCGTGCAGAGACTGTCCCATTAAACAATAGTAAAGAGTCTATTATCCCCCCACCTTTGACCCTGTTCCTCCTTGTGAGCCAAATAGCTAATTTTGCCTGAGCAAACACACATTTGGCCTTTTCCTTATTTGAATATCTGTACCCCATTATAAACATGACAACAGTAAACTCCACCCCCAACCTCTCACACATTCCAACTAAGACATTAACGACATTAACCTAGAGCACACAGAAAACACATGATGCACAGTTTCACTCATGACACAGAAATGACACCCCTGTCCGACTCCTGGTTCAACCCGTGCCAACCAGCTGTTAGTGGCCAGGGCTCCATGTAGAACCCTCCACTGGAGGTCCCATGACCTCTTTGGTACTGGGGGTTTGTAGAGCCCCCTCCACCTAAAACCCACCATACTCTCCGCCCCACATACCCCCTGCCACTGATGTGCCTTCACTCCTGTTAGGCTCCTAATGTTCCTAACCTTAATGCAGAGGTTGTAGAGGGCTTTACCTTAATGCAGAGGTTGTAGAGGGCTTTACCTCCCACCCCTTCAAACTCCTCCAGGCTTGGAGTGTTAAAGTCCAACAAGTCCTTCATACCCCCTTGCCAGTCCCCCGTCTCTGCGGAAACATTGGTGGCCCCTCCTCCTTTGGCTGCTCAAACACCCCCCCTTACCGGCTCAGACAGTGCCTCCTGGACCTCCCCCAGGAATCTCTCCAGCAGTCCAGAGAGATTGTTAGTCCTGTTTGTTGTGCCAGGACGTCCGGGGTTTTCCACCTCTCATACCCCAACAGCTGCAGGTCACCCAGCCTTAGTAAACACGCTGCCGTCAGTCGTTTCTGCAGGGCGGCCGACTGAACCGATCTCAAAGACTCCTCCCACACCCACAGCTCAGGCTCCACCCCCTTCTCGTGTGGGACTTAGCAGCTGCTAGATCCTCAGCACCGAAGAGAAAAAACCTGGCTCTTACAAGTGCTCCCTTTGCTTTAACTTGGAAAAAAACTGCCACGGTCCCCACGTAATTCAGATAAATTAGCCTGGAGGCCTACATTGCCTTGCCCCACCAGCTCTACCTTCACTTCACTGATACCACGCTTGAGTTCCCCCAATACTCTCCTAGGCTCTGAGGATGAGAGAGCTGTATACTGTTGACAGAAAAGACACATTTGGACACATCCCACCATTGACTCATACTCCTCTCTTCGCTCTCTCCACCTTTCCAAAAAAGTATGGAAACCTGAGCAAAAAGTGGCATCTTGTAAGAGCTTTACATTAAACTTCCAATAGGATGCCTGCCGAGGCCCTGGTGATGTGGTGATCCAAAAAACCCACCGGGAGAATGGTAGCGCCCAACAGCCTATTGCTCTGATTCCTGGACATGTAAAACTGATCGAGTCGGGCTGCACTCACCCTAGCCGCAAAGACCTTCACCCATGTTTACTGTCTTGTGTCAGGATGTCTAGTTCTCCAAACCTCCCCTAGATCAAACTGCTTAATGACGTCCCATAACACCCCATTGAGCCTGAATGAGGCTCCTCCCCATTTCTGTCTTTGGTAAAAATCCATCGTACAGTTCCAGTCCCCGCCGACCACCAGCGTCTCCTCAGGTGCTACCTGTGAGGGTTCATGTCTAAGACACCCATACAGATGCCCCCTCTCTCACCTACAGAGCGATGTACCTAGAGAAGAGTCCCCTAAGAAAGTTTGTCCTGGGGCTCTGTTCACAAATAGACCCCTGTAACGGTTTTCCTCCTCTTCTGATGAGGAGTATGAAGGATCGGACCAATGCTTCTGATGAGGAGTATGAAGGATCGGACCAATGCTTCTGATGAGGAGTATGAAGGATCGGACCAATGCTTCTGATGAGGAGTATGAAGGATCGGACCAATGCTTCTGATGAGGAGTATGAAGGATCGGACCAATGCTTCTGATGAGGAGTATGAAGGATCAGACCAATGCGCAGCGTGGTAAGTGTTCACGTTATTTTATTGGAACAGAAACACAAAGAGAGTGAAACGAAAACGAAACAGTCCTGTAAGGTGCAGCAACACGACAGAAAACAACTACCCACAACCCATAGTGTTTTGGATGACTGGCTGCGAATATTTATTGAATTGTTTTATTTCTGCCTTTTCTATTCCAGACATTCTGAAATTCACTAAAGCATACCATGTATGTAACTTTAGTCTTTCACTTTTCAATGATTCTCAATCAGAGACAACAATAAACAGCTGCCTCTGATTGGGAACCATACCAGGCCAAACACAGAAATACAAAAACATAGAACAACACATAGAATGCCCACCCCAACTCAAGCCCTGACCAAACTAAAATAGAGACATAAAAAATGAACTTAGGTCAGGATGTGACAACCCCACAGAGCCCCAGGACAGAAACACAATTAGACCCAACCAAATCATGAGAAAACAAAAGAGAATTACTTGACACATTGGAAAGAATTAACAAACAAAAAAACAGCGCAAACTAGAATGCTATTTGGCGCTAAACAGAGAGTACACAGTGGCAGAATACCTGACCACTGTGACTGACCCTTTCAAAGGAAAGCGTTGACTGTGTACAGACTCAGTGAGCATAGCCTTGCTACTTTTTGTTCAAGTTATTTCTTTCATTTCACTTCACCAATTTGGACTATTTTGTGTATGTCCATTACATGAAATCCAAATAAAAATATATTTAAATGACAGGTTGTAATGCTGATGAATACTTTTGCAAAGCACTGTATGAATAGAGAGAGAGAGAGACAGAGAGAGAGAGAGCGAGAGAGAGAGAGGGAGATGAATAGAGGGAGAGATGAATAGAGAGGGAGAGATGAATAGAGAGGAAGATATGAATAAAGATAGATAGAGATGAATAGAGAGAGAGATGAATAGAGAGAAAGAGAGAGAGATGAAAAGAGAGAGAGATGAATAGAGAGAGAGAGACAGATACAGAGAAAGAGAGAGAGATGAAAAGAGAGAGAGAGATGAATAGAGAGGAAGATATGAATAAAGAGAGAGACAGATACAGAGAAAGA
>NC_088403.1:56176257-56201257 GCF_034236695.1 Oncorhynchus nerka
TCAATTCCCATCAATTCTCTCTCTCTGTGTCTCTCTCTGTCTCTCTCTGTGTCTCTCTCTTTGTCTCTCTCTCTCTATTTCTCTCTATATTTCCCCCATTTGCTTCTCTCTGTTTCTCTCTCTCTATCTCTCTGTTTCTCTCTCTGTGTCTCTCTCTCTCTCTCTCTCTCTCTGTTTCTCTCTCTGTCTCTCTCTCTCTCTCTGTTTCTCTCTCTATTTCTCTCTCTCTGTGTGTGTCTCTCTCTCTGTCTCTCTGTCTCTCTCTCTCTGTCTCTCTCTCTCTGTTTCTCTCTCTGTGTCTCTCTCTGTGTCTCTCTCTGTGTCTCTCTCTCTCTCTGTTTCTCTCTCTATTTCTCTCTATATTTCCCCCATTTGCTTCTCTCTGTTTCTCTCTCTCTGTCTGTTTCTCTCTCAATTTCTCTCTCTCTCTCTGTGTCTCTCTCTCTGTCTCTCTGTGTCTCTCTCTCGGTCTCTCTCTCTCTGTTTCTCTCTCTGTTTCTCTCTATGTGTCTCTCTCTCTCTGTTTCTCTCTCTCTTTCTTTCTCTCTCTCTGCCTCTGTCTCTCTGTTTGTCTCTCTCTGCCTCTCTCTCTGCCCCTCTCTCTGTTTCTCTCTCTGTTTTTCTCTCTGTTTCTCTCTCTCTGTTTCTCTCTCTCTGCCACTCTCTCTCTGTTTCTCTCTCTCTGCCTCTCTCTCTGCCCCTCTCTCTGTTTCTCTCTCTGTTTCTCTCTCTGTTTTTCTCTCTGTTTCTCTCTCTCTGCCTCTCTCTCTCTGTTTCTCTCTCTCTGCCTCTCTCTCTGCCCCTCTATCTGTTTCTCTCTCTGTTTCTCTCTCTGTTTCTCTCTCTCTGTTTCTCTCTACATTTCTCTCTGTCTCGATCTCTGTTTCTTTCTCTATTTCTCTCTATACTTCTCTCTCTGTTTCTCTCTCTGTTTCTCTCTGTTTATCTCTGTCTCCCTCTCTCTGTTTTTCTCTGTCTCTTTCTGTTTCTCTCTGTCTCTCTCTCTCTGTCTCTCTCTTTGTTTCTCTCTCTCTCTTTCTCTCTGTGTCTCTCTCTCTGTTTCTCTATTTCTCTCTATATGTCTCTCTCTGTTTCTCTCTATATTTCTCTCTCTGCTATTCTCTCTATTTCTCTCTCTGTTTCTCTCTATATTTCTCTCTGCTACTCTCTCTATTTCTCGCTCTGTTTCTCTTTCTGTTTCTCTCTCGGTTTCTCTCTCTATTTCTCTCTATATTTCTCTCTCTGCTACTCTCTCTATTTCTCTCTCTGTTTCTCTCTCTGTTTCTCTCTCTGTTTCTCTCTCTTTATTTCTGTCTTGCTCTCTAATCCCCCTCTTTTTCTCTCTCGCTGAGTGATATTCTCTGCATGGTTTTTCTCCCATTGAACATCAAAAGAACAGAGGCCTCATCCACACAGAAGAGAAAAGAGAGCTTGCGAGGGAGTGAAAGAAAGAAAGAGGGAGAGAAAAAGAAAGAGAGAGAGTTTTTTTGCATAACAGAAGCAGGCTGGCATTGCAAGTCTGAGAAAGTTTTAATTGGCGGAGTTAGGGCCTTACCCCTGATACAGATAGCCCTAGGTAGGTGCCGAACATGCTGCTTCCCTCTTTCCTCCTGTTCTCCCCTTACTCTTCATGTAGGCTTCACTACTTCCCCCTTCTCTCCATCCTCTTCCTTTTCATTGTTTCTATATGTTTTCTTCCTCTTATTTTCTGTCCCCTCTCTCTCTCCTCCTTTCTTCCCCTCTGCAGCCTTGATAAGACACCATTCAGCTCCACTTCTTCTGTCTACATCTGTTGTCTTATGTGTCTGCAGAAGATCTATAGAAACAGATGACAATACAGGACTATACAACCTAAGTATAGTTTCAGGAAGTATTCATTTCTTCACACCATAGCAACATACACGACATGACCAAAAGTATGTGGACACCTGCTCATCGAACATCCCATCCTTTGCTGATATAACAGCCTCCACTCTTCTGGGAAGGCTTTCCACTAGATGTTGGAACATTGCTGCGGGGACTTGCTTCCATTCAGCCACCATAGCATTAGTGAGGTCGGGCCCTGATGTTGGGCGATTAGGCCTGGCTCGCCGACGGCGTTCCAATTCATCCCTAAGGTGTTCGAAGGGGTTAAGGCCAGGGCTCTGTGCAGGCCAGTTAAGTTCTTCCATTCATTTGAAGGGGTGTCCACATGCTTTTGCATAGATAGTGTATTTCGCAACATAGGCAAAAATGATCATATCCTACTGAACATGTTCAAGTCGTCTGTTTTCTTCTGTTTAGTGCTAATAACTACAATATTTTGCACCTAGCTTCAGACATCTGGTCAGAAAGCTATTTCCTGGACAGCCTGGCAAACTGGGGTCCTTCAAAGGTGTCTTTGGTTGGCAACCCCGTCGCCACAGTAACCACCTGCTGGGCTGTGTGATGAGAGCCCTTGTCGTTTTAATAGGAAGTGATCAACCTGCCAATCTGACTCCAACTGGATACTGCCTGGGAGACGCCCCCTACCAAGCATCAATATTTCCTGAGCAACAAGCTGTGTCAGATTTGGCTTCAGGAGAACAAACGTCTTGCCCTTCCTTTGAGGACACAACATCGCTCAGTGATTAGCTTCCGTTCGGAACCCAGGTGAGCTATTGACAGAATTCAGTTCATTGAACTGCAGTGGCTGATGTGACTACTCGGTTTGCTTTCTTTGTCCTTCACCAAAACACTCCACCCACTCACTATCTATCATGACACCAGTATACGGGTGGGGAATTCACTTTTTGGTCCACCAGCCACTGTGGCAGGTAAATGAAAAAAACTACCAGCCACTCAGATTTTTTACCAGAGCAACATTTCATTTGCCATAATTACACACAAAACAATCACTAAACGGATGATTATGCTTTGTGATGTTTCTAAAACAGGAAATGTTTTATTAGTAAGAATTTATTTGGTATTTTGCTACATTTCAGAGTTGCTTTATCAATGTATTTCAAATACAAATAAACAGTTGTACAACTGAACATCGAGAATCAACAAAGCGCCCTGCCACAAAATGCTGTACAGCTTATTTAGGATTATAGTTCTACGCTGATATTTCTTACAAGGAGTACATGTGCACCTAAGTTGAAATTCAGGAGCACACAGTCAAGCACAATGTACACTCAAATATTTGAGTCATTATAGGTGAGACAAAAATGTTCAGCTGCCTCTTTTGTCACACCCTGATCTGTTTCACCTGTCTTTGTGATTGTCTCCACCCCCCTCCAGGTGTTGCCCATCTTCCTCATCCCCCGTGTATTTATACCTGTGTTCTCTGTTTGTCTGTTGCCAGATTGTCTTGTTTGTTCAAGTCAACCAGCAGTTTGTGTTTAGGCTCCTGCTTTTTCCAGTCTCTTTTTTCTCGTACTTCTGGTTTTGACTCTTGCCTGTTCTGACTCCGAGCCCACCTGACCACTCTTCCTGCCCCTGCCCCTGAGCCTGCCTGCCGACTTGTACCTTTGCCCCCATCTGGATTACCGACCTCTGCCTTACTCTGAGCCTACCTGCCGCCCGGTACCGTTGCCCCACCTCTGGTTTACTGACCTCTGCCTGCCTTGCCCAGTCTATTGCCTGTCCTTGTTGGAATATTAAACTATTGTTTATTTGACGTGGTCTGCATCTGGGTCTTACCTTCATACCTGATAGTACGACCTGGCCATGACTGACCCAGCAGACCCATTGTTAGGCACGGGGAACTGCTTTGTGGGCTGGTGGAGGGGGTCCTAACACTGGCTGAGCGCCATGACCGGGCGTTGGACATACTGCTGGAGCAATTCCGCGGGTCGTCTGGGGGGCAGCCTGCCACGGTGGTAACCCCACTGCCCCTCAACAACTCGGCGGGTAGCAGCGCTGCCCCACCGGCCATTCCACCTTCCCGGGAGCCATGGTTACATGTGGCTGGTGTTAACGTTCCACCCTGACCACCACTGGTGTTAACTTTCCACCCTGACCCCCACTGGTGTTAACGTTCCACCCTGACCCCCACTGGTGTTAACTTTCCACCCTGACCACCACTGGTGTTAACTTTCCACCCTGACCACCACTGGTGTTAACTTTCCACCCTGACCACCACTGGTGTTAACTTTGTGTACTTTGGCAGCCCAATGGTCTCTCTATCTCACTCTGCCTCTCCTATACACTGAGAGAAGCGTCAGTCAGTTAGGCAGGCCCAGGTAATAACATTGGGGGTTATGAGGAAGAAAATGGAGCGTATTTACTGGGCTTGTTGGCTCCTCTGCCCCGGCTCTGGGTCCTGCTCTATTGGGTAATATTCTGGGTCACATGATAGGCTCAAGCCATGGCCTGTTCACCCCTATATCATCTGGAAGGCAAAGTCTATGCAAACGCTTCAAAGCTGGGACCGATATACTGATAAACAGCTGACGCTTCACCTCTACTGCATCCGCATGCTCTGTCCACCGAATCACAAGCAGGAGGCCTAGAAACTGTCTGCTGGTCATTGATCAGCAGAGTCCAGAGCAAAGCGAGTGCTGGTTGGTTAGATGGTGGCAAAGTTCCTGGGTTGATTGTCACAATTGCCTCAAGAAATGTTCCTGACTGTTACTGCACCGACTGTGAGGCAAGTCTCTCTGGCTAACAACATCTGCTGAATGGCTATTCAGATCATGTAATAAAGTCAGCCTCAGCATACAATGCCACATTACAGACACAATAGTAGCATTTACCACCATCTGTCCTTTCCTAGTCCTGCAATTGCCCATCGGGGAAGGTTTCTAAACAGCGGCTTTCAGGGAGAGGACATTGTTCGTCAGCCCCTCCGTTGGTTAATAACCACTGGACTGATAGCTCGCCCTGGATATGGTCTCTGTCCCTTAGTCCTTCCATTCAACAAAAGCCATCCCGCTAAACAACCATCAATAGCCTCAAAGGTTGCTGCATTGGTGGCTAATGAAAAAAAATCACATATTAGCTGATGTCTGTGTTGTCTGATTACACTCCTGCAAACAAGGCCGCGCTGCATAATGACAGTGATTCGAACCAAAGTGCTCACTCGCTCTCCCTCCCCCACAAGCCATACTCTCTTGAGCTGCATACAAGCCATGGAACTCTGATGGACAGAATTAACGTTTGCCACTTCCGACACCCCTGCCTGGCCTCTACATCTCCTCCCCCCTGTCTCTCTGCTCTTATCTCAGTAGGCGGCTGGACACTTGGCCTTTCGGGCTCCAATGCAGACGCTACCGTTGACCTTCCAAGACGCAAGAGACAATTGCTCAATCTCCACCTGTAACCAGAGATGAATGTCTCTAGTCAGGTATCCAATCCAAGAGGTCCTCTATTTTCGATCAGTCTCTGGCATCTACTGCATTTTCTTCAGACTAAAGAGTGGGTTTGGTCTGCGGTGATGCTCAGCCAGGGACATTGCAATTATTATGTCTAGCTACAACCCTTTTTTTGCTTCCTTATTAAGTGGAAGTGTCTTCACATGGGAGTGCCTTGTGCAAATATGAGTAAAAGATCATCAAACATAACCTGCGTAGCTGTAACCAATATATTAAACGGTGCTGAAGGATTTAATACCTGGGCAAATAACGTTCTGCTATGGAAAGAGCAAGGTGGATGTATATTCCCCTGCCAATCATTTCTCAATGCCGAGCACTACTTTCTTGAGATTGAAAGTCACCTTGCCAGATACTCTGGTTGCTAGGGCCATTCACCCCTTTTCAGCTCCCTCCCCCGCCTACTTCACTTTGCTTCCTTATGATGAATTTCCTGTTTCCACTCCTCCAAAAAAAATTGAGCTTAGGAGAGCAGTCCTTGACAAAAATATGGCAATTTAAGATGTGCTGCACGGTTCCGTAATGGGTTTGGCAACAGATCTCCGTCACACACCAAAACATTTAAGTAGGCATACACACACACACACAACTATTGTACACACAGCTCAGTTTTCAAGTTACTTTTCAACACTCTTTTACTTTTCAGACTTTTTATTTCTCCCCTCCTCCTGACTTCCCCCTCCATTTCACCCCCTCCTCCTGTCTCCTCCTCCATCTCTCCCCCTCCTCCTGTCTCCTCCTCCATCTCTCCCCCTCCTCCTGTCTCCCCCTCCATCTCTCCCCCTCCTCCATCTCTCCCCCTCCTCCTGTCTCCCCCTCCATCTCTCCCCCTCCTCCTGTCCCCCTCCTCCTGTCTCCTCCTCCATCTCTCCCCTCCTCCTGTCTCCTCCTCCATCTCTCCCCCTCCTCCTGTCCCCCCTCCTTTCTCCTCCTCCATCTCTCCCCCTCCTTCTGTCTCTCTGCAGAAATTCAGCCCAGCAGAGGGCTGTGCGTACTACAGGGTTGTCGTTTCCTTGGCCCCCACAGACCCCAGAATGTTGGCTTTGTATCTAATGTTTAACAGCATGGCCACGTAACAACGTGGACCCGGTCACTTGACAGGCCCGCTAGGCAGAGCAATCAGTGACACCACTGCCTGCGTCGTCGTCAGCCCATCGCCGTACCTTTGACATGTCAGAGTTGATATCCTTCTGGCAGCTTCCCTCCACGGGGACGGCCTGTCACAGTGTCACCGCTGGCATTTCTCCCCATAAAACCCCGGCCAGACCACCATCACATCACAAAGGGCCCAAGTGTGATTAAGATCACACACGACATGCCAAACCCCCTAAAAGCCAGCTCCGCCAATGACATTTGACATTCTTATTCCTTCCTCACTGTGGAAACAAATAATGAATCGGCGTTGAAGGTTAAGAGTGAGACACTTTATCCAATGGAATGTCAGTGTTGTTATCTGATGGTGTGGGGTTGACAGGTAATTACCACCCATGCTGGGTGGGAGATGGACTGGGACAGGTGGGAGTCAGGGCCTCATACCATGGTAATTAACCACCCTATCGGACGGACGGATGGACAGTCGTAGGGCAGACCCAGCCAATGGACGGACGGATGGACTGTCGTAGGGCAGACCCAGTCACAGGACAGACGGGCGGACAGTCGTAGGGCAGACCCAGTCACCGGATGGACTGATAGACAGTCGTAGGGCAGACCCAGTCACCGGATGGACTGATAGACAGTCGTAGGGCAGACCCAGTCACCAGACAGATGGATGGACAGTCGTAGGGCAGACCCAGTCACCAGACAGACAGGCGGACAGTCGTAGGGCAGACCCAGTCACCAGACAGATGGATGGACAGTCGTAGGGCAGACCCAGTCACCAGACAGACTGATGGACAGTCGTAGGGCAGACCCAGTCACCGGACAGACGGGCGGACAGTCGTAGGGCAGACCCAGTCACCGGACAGATGGATGGACAGTCGTAGGGCAGACCCAGTCACCAGACAGACGGATGGACAGTCGTAGGGCAGACCCAGTCACCAGACAGACGGGCGGACAGTCGTAGGGCAGACCCAGTCACCAGACAGATGGATGGACAGTCGTAGGGCAGACCCAGTCACCGGACAGACGGGCGGACAGTCGTAGGGCAGACCCAGTCACCGGACAGACTGATAGACAGTCGTAGGGCAGACCCAGTCACCGGACAGTCGTAGGGCAGACCCAGTCACCGGACAGACGTAGGGCAGACCCAGTCACCGGACAGACGTAGGGCAGACCCAGTCACCGGACAGATGTAGGGCAGACCCAGTCACCGGACAGACGTAGGGCAGACCCAGTCACCGGACAGACGGATGGACTGTCGTAGGGCAGACCCAGTCACCGGACAGACGTAGGGCAGACCCAGTCACCGGACAGACGTAGGGCAGACCCAGTCACCGGACAGTCGTAGGGCAGACCCAGTCACCGGGCAGACGTAGGGCAGACCCAGTCACCAGACAGACGTAGGGCAGACCCAGTCACGAAGACTAATTGATACAGGGAACCATACAAGAGAAAGGGAGAGGGAGAAGAGAAGAAAGGAAACCTTTTTTTATTTTCTCCACAACCTCCCCTGCCTGTGTCCCGGCGGCCCACGTATCAGACATTAATCAAAGAGGAAAAGGAATTGTTTTCCCTCCGCGGCGTGGCGCAAAATAAAACATCTGCGTCTGGGAGAAGGGAGAGGTAATGTTGCGTGACACTTCATATCGCCGAGTTAGAGGTCACCTCTCGGTGGCGAAGACAGAGAGAAATCATAGTGCCTTCTCTCCCCTGCATCTCTCCGCTCCCCTCCATTCTTCTTCTCCATCTACCTGGCCTCCTGCGAATCACGGGGGCCCTCAAACACAAACCCACAGACTCCCAGCACATAGTATGCAAACATTATCAGGGAAAGCTAAATGTAAATCTAATGAACATGCTCATGTACACATGAAGATACATACTGTACATTAGCTTTACATTAGTTATGTGACCTGGAACTTCAATTAGAAGCGGAGGAAGCACTTCTATGTCCGCATTACCACTGCAGATGTTCGTCCAGACGACCGCTTGTGGACAGTGCTAATTCCCAGCATGCCAGAGTGTAATTATAATTGGCGCTGAGCTTTGACAGAGCATAACCAACGGTTGGGAGTAAAATGACACCATGTAATTAATGTGACTGGTGGGAAATTCTGATAAACTCTAGTCCTTTCATTTGGGGCAGGTGTATAATTTTCAAATGGGATAAACGCATGCAATCTTTCAACATTTAACATGGGAAATGGGTTTGGCAGGAAGGGAACGCAGCTCAAATCAAATTGCACTTAGGAAGTCATTTGAAAAGTGCACGTGAATACCGGGGTTGTGTGGCACTTATGTCTCTTATGATTGTTAAAATGGAGCCAATCACTGAGCGGGATGCGTTTGGAGTCTGATCTATGCTTTTCAGCTTGTCTGAGTACTCAGCAGTGCAGTCTATTGTCAATTCATTTTTTAAATCAATTTGACCTATTACCGGAGCTAAAAATGGCTACGTATGTTCATGCCAATACAGTCAGAAGCCATTCTCTGATTGGTTCAGTATAGTCACGCTAAATTATTCTGGTTTCAAGGGGCCAATCAGCTCACAGTAGCCTGAAACAAAAGTTTTGATTGCAAGGTTTGTATCACCAAATTGGATGAGTACAGTTATACAGTTATAGACTTTTCATAAGAGGACTCACTTGTTTTCAAGAGTTCCTTATTTTGTTCAGCAACGGAAATTCAATTATGAGCTCTACAGTTGCACAACAGTGGCCTTACAACAACATGGATAGGATTGACTCTTGACACTTATAAGACTGAGAGCCAATCATAACTGGCTAAACTGTAGTACTGCAGTAGTACCCTTTAATCCCTTAAGTGTTGCCTGTGCACCATAATCTCTACACCTGTGAGTGTAGTATGATAGATAGCTGGCGGACTGGGAACTTCCCTGCCTGAGATACTACAACGAGGGGGGGGGAGAGAAACTGACACAGCAAGACGGATGACTGACAGATAAGGAACGCATTTCCTCCACGGGGGGGGGTTGAGACGGGGAGCTGATGACCCCCAATGGAAACCATGGTTCCCAAGAGGGGCCACAAATCACCCAAACTATCAACTCCCTTGCTCGCTCGCTCTCACGCTCCTCTCTTCACCAACTCCACTCTAAAAGAAGAATGGGTGGTAAAAACCGAGCACCACAACAAGGGGGAGATGTTAATCAAGAGGAAGACGAGGTAAAGTGCCGCAGGAAGCACCGATAAGGGCTAAAACGGGCAATAAATCATGGCTGCTGAGTGTCATCGGCCCCCAGACGGGGCCATGTTTCAAGGAGCCAGACAGAGGGGTAGACGTCGGCTGACAGCGTCTGAGAAATCAAGCCCAGATGGAAGCTGTTTGTTTGGGTAGTAATTAGCTGTTACGCTAGTCGCTAGCAATCCATCTCACCTGAGCTAGAAACGTGAAGGGGCAAAGCCATTCTGAAGGACCTCGGGTTTACTTATTCCTCAGACCTCCTTACCTTTCCCAGAGTACATCTTGCTCCAATAAGATATGCGTGTTAAAAGACAATTGTGAAGTACTGCATCAATCGTATCGCCAAAGAACAAGAGGCTATTGATCCCCATTGTTCTAGGAGCCAATACTGGATGAGGCGGAGATAACATCATCACATCTAGACAGCAGGATCATCAGAGTTCACTGTGTTGGCCACTCGTCACCACGGCTCAATGAATATACAACGGCAATGTGCTGTGCTACTGTGGGCAGCCCCAAGCTTTTTTAAGACACCACATACAAGTTTAATAGAAAAATGCTTAGAGAGGCCCAAATTACTGAATCACATTAAATGTGAATTTCCCAGTATTTAGAGAAAATGTTAGATGCCCGTTTCAATTTGGGCAATGGGGGGATCGAGGGAGAGAGAGAATACTCAGAGAAGGGAGAGAAAATAGGTATTTAGACCTCGAGCATAAACAAGCATTAACAAGTCAAGTTTGTTCATTTGCATCCTAATGATCAGTGAAGCCAGCTAGGAGGATACTGTGAGCCTCAAATGTCTGCTTCCTGATTTACTGCCACTCTGAGCCGCTGATCCCGCCAACAGACTTTGCCCATTGGCTGTCAATTCTCTTCCACCCAATAAGAGCACAGTAGTAGCACAGAGGAGGAAGAGTAGGAGGATGAGGGCGTAAGCTTTGGAGAGGGAAGACGGAGCGATTTGCTTTACATACAGGCCATTTGATAAGCCTTTTCTTCTCCGTCTCCCACCACTTAGATCAAGCAGACGTAACGGTTATCGTCTCAGACAGATTAAAGACACGTCTCCTTTCGTAAGGAAGACGCCAGGGCACCATTGTACTATGCCCAATAGGATCCCCTTCCCCCCCTGGTGCCTTAGCGGCAGGTAGCCTGGCGGGTTGGAGTGTTGGGCCAGTAACCGAAAGGTTGCTGAATCGAATCCCCGAGCTAACCCACTGTTCCCCAGGCGCCGATGACGTGGATGCCAATTTAAGGCAGCCCCCCGCACCTCTCTGACTCAGAGGGGTTGGGTTAAATGCGGAAGACACATTTCGATTGAAGGCATTCAGGTGTACAACTGACTAGGGATCCCCCTTTCCCTTAGCATCATCATACAGCGAGCGCCAATCTATTTTATAGCCCCTTTCCCTTAGCATCATCATACAGCGCCAATCTATTTTATAGCCCCTTTCCCTTAGCATCATCATTTCCCTTTTAGCATCATCATACAGCGCCAATCTATTTTATAGCCCCTTTCCCTTAGCATCATCATACAGCGCCAATCTATTTTATAGCCCCTTTCCCTTAGCATCATCATACAGCGCCAATCTATTTTATAGCCCCTTTCCCTTAGCATCATCATACAGCGCCAATCTATTTTATAGCCCCTTTCCCTTAGCATCATCATACAGCGAGCGCCAATCTATTTTATAGCCCCTTTCCCTTAGCATCATCATACAGCGCCAATCTATTTTATAGCCCCTTTCCCTTAGCATCATCATACAGCGCCAATCTATTTTATAGCCCCTTTCCCTTAGCATCATCATACAGCGCCAATCTATTTTATAGCCTCCCAAGTCATCGCTATCACGAGTGAATATTGACCCGCTCGTGCCACACTCCTTCTCTATTATAATCCTATGAGCACAGGTATACTGTATATCTGGTTGTGTTAAAAGCCTTAGCATCACATATCGATACACGGTTGTGGACGGACCACTAGAGGGCAGGCTGGGCTCATGGATAGATGCCCAACAGAGCCTGGGAGACTTACTAATGGTGCCTAGGCCATACAGAGATACAGTTCTACAGTTAGCCCATTCCCACGTCCTAGGAGGACACCTGGCACGAGACAAGACTATTGACAGAATCATGCAGAGATTCTATTGGCCCCGGGTCACCCGGGATGTGGCCAGGTATTGTAGGACGTGTGATCAATGTCAACGTACAGCCCCACGGCCACACCTACGTAACCCTTTGATTCCTCTCCCCATCATAGAGACTCCCTTTGAACGCATAGCTATGGACCTCGTAGGACCCCTCCCAAAGTCCGCCAGAGGACACGAGTACATCCTAGTGGTTATAGATTACGCTACCAAGTTCCCGGAGGCCATACCCCTGCGTAACATGTCGTCAAAGGGAATTGCCAAGGAGTTATTCCTGATGTTCTCTCGTGTGGGCCTCCCCAAGACTATCTTGACTGATCAAGGAACCCCGTTCATGTCCCGGTTGATGAAGGACTTGTGTCGGTTATATCAGGTTCAACAGATACGTACAAGCATATTCCACCCTCAAACAGACGGGTTGTGTGAACGCTTGAACAAAACGATAAAAAGCATGTTGAGAAGGGTGGTGTCCCGAGATGGGAAAAACTGGGACATGCTTCTCCCACACTTAATGTTTGCCCTGCGAGAAGTACCCCAGGCATCCACTGGATGCTCTCCGTTTGAATTGCTCTATGGCAGACCCTGTCGAGGAATCCTCGACTTAGCCAAGGAGACCTGGGAGACCCAACCATGCCCCTTTCGATCCACAATAGAACACGTTACCCTGATGAGAGACCGCCTGTCAGCAGTGTGGCCCATGGTCAAGGAGCATATGGAGAAGGCCCAAAGGACCCAAGGCCGGGCCTATGATAAGTCTGCGACCCCCCGTGAGTTCACCGTGGGAGAGAAAGTGATGGTGCTTGTGCCCACGGCCGAACATCGCTTGCTGGCGCAGTGGAGGGGGCCCTACGAGGTAATGAAAAGGGTCTCACCGGTCAATTACCTCATCAAGCAACCTGACAGGAGGAAGAAGGTCCAAATCTATCACATAAACCTGCTGAAGACATACCATGGACGAGAGGAGGAGGTGGCTTTGATGGCCCTGGAGGGCAAAGGAAAAGAGGAGGCTCTACCACAGGTGCGCCGTGGCCAAACTCTCCTACCGGAGCAGTCAAGACAGCTAGACAAGCTGATTATGAACTTCGGTCGAATATTCTCTCTATTCCCAGGACAAACAGATGTCCTGTTCCACCATATCCACACTGAACCCGGCAAGAAGGTGCATATCCGCCCTTACAGGATTCCTGAGGCTCGCAGAGTCATCGCTAAGAAAGAGGTGAGGGAGATGTTGAGGATGGGCGTGATCGAGCCCTCGACGAGTGAGTGGTCCAGTCCCATAGTCCTGGTCCCCAAATCCGATGGTAGTATGAGACTCTGCAACGACTTTAGGGGCGTGAATGCCATCTCTACATTCGATGCGTATCCCATGCCCCGCGTGGATGAACTCTTGGAGCGCTTAGGAAAGGCCAAGTTCATCACTACCCTGGATTTGACGAAGGGATATTGGCAAGTGCCGGTGGCTCCGGAGGATCGCCCAAAGACTGCCTTCGCCACTCCAGAGGGGCTTTTCCAGTATGTGAGGATGCCCTTCGGACTGCACGGTGCCGCTGCAACCTTCCAACGCCTCATGGATGCCATTCTACGGCCCCATCAAGAGTATGCAGCGCGTACATAGACGATGTGGTCATCCACAGCGAGGACTGGGATAGTCACCTCCTGCGATTACGGGCGGTGCTCGTGAGTTTGGAAGCCACAGGGTTGACAGCCAATCCAAATAAATGCTGCCTGGGTTTGTCCGAAGCGGAATACCTGGGGTACACCGTGGGGAATGGGAAAATACGCCCACAGGCAGAGAAGACCAGGGCAATTCGTGACTGGCCTCGACCCCGGACCAAGCGAGACGTTCGGGCCTTCTTAGGGATAACAGGATATTATCGCCGTTTTATCCCGGGATATGCAACCATTGCCAACCCCCTCACAAACCTCATCAGGAAAAACCTGCCAAACCAGGTAGAGTGGAAAGACGAGACAGAAGAGGCCTTTCAATTGTTAAAAGATGGCCTGTGTTCTGAACCCGTTCTACAGGCTCCGGACTTCTCACAAGAGTTCATTGTGCAGGTCGATGCCTCGGATACAGGGCTCGGGGCCGTACTAGCTCAGGGTAAAGGTGAAGCAGAGAAGCCGATTCTCTTCATTAGTAGGAAACTCAGCGATCGGGAACAGAGGTATGCGACCGTAGAGAAAGAGGCCTTAGCCATCAAGTGGGCCCTCGATTATCTCCGGTACTACCTACTGGGTCGGAGGTTTGCATTAGTTACTGACCATGCGCCCCTCACGTGGATGGCTGGTAAGAGAAACAATAACAACAGAATAGCCAGATGGTTTTTGTCTTTACAACCATTCTCTTTCCATGTCATCCACAGGGCCGGATCGAGGAACGGGAATGCAGACGCGCTGTCCCGACGCGACCAAGACGGTGCGTCTGGCGCCCGACCCTCCGGTTCGGTCCTGGGGGGGAAGGTATGTGGACGGACCACTAGAGGGCAGGCTGGGCTCATGGATAGTTGCCCAACAGAGCCTGGGAGACAAGGTAACCAGAGTCAATTAAGCACAGCTGACGGTACTAATGAGATACTCTCCTTCCCCTATAAAAGAGAGAATGGAACCAGAAGGGAGAGGGGAAACTATCTCTGGAAGATGGCCACCGAGAGAGAGAAGCTGTGCTGAAAGAACCACTAAGACGGTGACAAAACCGTGATTTATGTTTGTTGTAGTTTAAAGATTATCCTATTGTGTTCTTGTTTCATCTGGAGAAGAAGATGTGTGTTTTTCCTTGGAAGATTTTTCATTGATTATGTTTGAATGTTTTTGTTGACAAAATACTCTCAATAGAGAACCGTGTTCAATCAGAAAAACCTTTTTCCTGACTCGTTTATTCCACCTTCCCGCTTTAGATTGACGCCTAATTACTTGGTACGCTCACACGGTCTACACCCACGGCTGTGTTAACAGTCAGTGTGTGTTAGCGGTCATTGTACGCTTTGAAAAAAATATTGAACCATTATTTAACTAGACAAGCCAGTAAAGGACAAATTCTTATTTACAATTACGGCCTACCCCGGCCAAACCCTAACGCAGACAACACTGAGCTAATTGTGGGCCACCTTATGTGACTCCTGATCACGGCCTGTTGTGATACAGCCTGGAATCAAACCAGGGCCTGTAGTGACACCTCTTGCACTGAGATGCAGTCCCTTAGACCACTGCGCCACTCGGGAGCATTTAATATGTAGTCCACCGATAGGTATCAGATATTAAACTGATAAGAAGATACGACACTTGATCTTAGCCAAAAGGCAGAGCAGCGATCTAATGCTACATTTTCAAATTGAAATGGAGATATCTCCAAGATGGCTACATGGTCAATTATTTATGCATTATTTAGGTGTGCTCCATGGGTGAATAGCATTTCCATAGCTAGGGCTTTAGACTTGCACCTTTCAGAAAGGGAGAAAATCCAAGCACTCCTCCCAGGTGACGCGGTGGAGTGGAGCTCTGAAGGAAGAGGCTGAGGCATTGTGGCCTAGAACAGTGGGTCCAAGTGGGGCTTCAGCGCTCAGAGCAGGGTCCTATGGATCCCAGGGAGTGGGTCATAGATCAGGGTTTCCCAAACTCGATCCCAAGCCCCCCACCCGGTACACGTTTTGGTCTTTCCCTAGCACGACACAACTGATTCATATAACCAACTCATCACCAACCTTTGATTATTTGAACCAGAACAGGGGCCCCGGGGCCGAGTTTGGGAAACGCTGTGTTAGAGGATGAGCTAGACGGGCCTCAAACGCACTGTACTGCCGATTTCATCTTTCTCTCAGCATCCCTCTCCCTCCCTCCCTCTCTTCCTCCCTCCTTCCCCACCTCCTACTGTGCATGTCTCTCTCCTTCCTCCACTGCCTCAATTAATCTGCCCCCCCCCCCCTTCTCCTCCTCCTCTTTGTCCCTTCCTCCCTCTGATTTAAGCCCAGTGGGCTGTTCTGAGCAGATGACTTGCTGGCACGTTAGTGGCAGGGGGCAGCAGCGAATGGGGAGGGTTTTTAGTGTGATGGATTCAGAGAGTGTCTGTCAGTCATCAGAGCCCTGACACAGATGTCTCAGACGGAGGAGCCAACTTCTGATGGTTTTCTTTCCACTTCCCCTGTTCGGCTACGAAATTTGTTTGTGTTTGTGTGTGCGTGTGTCTCATAGACTTGCGTGTGTGTGTGTGTGTGTGTGTGTGTGTGTGTGTGTGTGTGACTTTGCGTGGGCGAGGCAGCAGGGGATATAGTCTGTCTACTTCTTAGATGGCTCCATTTTCTAGGTTACATATCTCTCTGTGGGGTTGTTTCACAGACAACTGCAGAAGGGAAATGTTGGTTAGTTGTGGCACACCAACATCAGTAGTCATATGCACTATATAGACTATATACCGTACCTACACCACATACATACAGTAATATAATTGAACTGAGAAACCTGATTCACGTAAAGAATAAGATCAAAATTCCAATATCCTATCCAGCGCCATCGAGACTTACATTCCTAATAGCCTGGAGGAACTAACCCAGGTGGAAATCGCTATCGGCATCCCATTCCATCCCCTGTGAACACAGTCAGTGAAATCTAGCGTAACTTCATAATATTACAACATCGAAAATACATGGATGTAATTTCCCAATGAATTGTGGGATGATGAGAAATAGTGTCTGAGTATGGGAGTAGTTAAACAACAAGCCCCAATGTTTCACATGTCACCAGGCAACTTTTCAACAAGCAAAGTGTCACCTGGTCACGGTGACGAGTTTTCCAATCTCTTCTAAACTTGATTGCTGACATGCACAACATTTTGGGACTGTAGACAAATAAGAAAAAAGAAAGAATAAAAGATAGTTTTTGCGTGGCGTTTTCCTTTGACGACCCAGGTGGTGATTAGAGCATTGAAGAGGGACAGGACAGAGAAGGAGGAGGAGCATCACTCAGGTAACACGACACCTGTTAGGAGATGCACGGCAGAGACAACAAAGCTTTGCCCAGAAACACTGCTGCCTGGCAGAGCAGGAGGGCTAATGAACCAAGCAAGCTAACAATCATTTCTTACCAAGATTCACCAGCAAATACTCTATATCGACTACTGCGTCTATATCGACTATCACTCACTATTACTGTACAACAGCTGACACTACTACTAGTAAGACCAATTAAACATGACTATCTTTATGTGTACTTTGTCATAGAGGTAAGATGAGATAAAACCCACTGATTGCGTATTTGGACACCAGAATAAAAGACACACCATGCAGCAGCATCTCGCCATTAGTATTTCGTACAACTCTTTCTTTCGTCAGGAACTCTCTCCCTCGTTCTTTTTCTGCTTTGGAATGTGTCAGCCCATCCCCATAGGAATAACCAATCACATTATCCAGAGTTCAAAAAACAGCACCTCAAAGTCCGCCTCATCACCTGAACAGTGACATTTTGGACCGATTTCCTGTCTGTCTGAGCTTGTTTTGCCTGGGAACTCGTCGGCTGGATTCCTAAAAAGCTACTCCCCTGTGGGAAGTTGATAAATATAACCACAGCTAAGCCAAACAATGAATCAACAACACAACAACAACAGGGATTTTGACTATTTTTTTTTCTCACCAGAAAAGCTTAAAAAAACGAGAAACAAACTGTGATCTAAAGGACCGAGAGGAAAGAAAGAGGGGGAAAGAAAGAAAATAGGGAAGTAAGAACAGTTGGAGATGAAGCGCCAGCTCCTAAACCCTACAGCCTTGGGGAAAGGGGGGGACCTTTTTCAAAGCAGCAGCCATACATAATACAAGCCACTTTGGAGAGGAGTCTAGCAGAGACACAAATCCTCAGAGCTAGGCCCGAGCCACGGCAGCTTTAATATCTAGCCGGATGCTCATTACATCACTGCGCCCTCTGAAGATCCGGCCATCGCTTTTCAATGCTGTGCTCGCTCTTCTCTCGCTCTGCCACCTCCCTATACTTGGCGGTGCTGCTTTCAAGTTCCTTGCCGGGACTGCTGGGAACGGGATGAGAGGAGGACCTCACACTACAAGGCCACCATGTCCTCCACCTCCACCACTTAAAATGAGTCCCCACAGAAAGATATGCATGGTGACTACGTGGGCAGTTCGCAATTGGGGAATCGACGGAGAAGACACTTTCTAGGAGGGCAGCCATTTTGACACAGCCATCCCTTCGCCATGGTGCTTTATGGAGGAAGCGTGGTATCATTACGGTCACTATATGAATCATGCACATGGTGTAATATGTAACATTGAATCCATCCACCAGTACATAGAAGACCATTATATTTGTCGTCATGGTCAACTGTCATAGAAGATCAGTCTATTTGCCATCATGGTCAACTGTCATAGAAGACCATTCTATTTGTCGTCATGGTCAACTGTCATAGAAGATCAGACTATTTGCCATCATGGTCAACTGTCATAGAAGACCATTCTATTTGTCGTCATGGTCAACTGTCATAGAAGATCAGTCTATTTGTCATCATGGTCAACTGTCATAGAAGATCAGTCTATTTGCCATCATGGTCAACTGTCATAGAAGACCATTCTATTTGTCGTCATGGTCAACTGTCATAGAAGATCAGTCTATTTGCCATCATGGTCAACTGTCATAGAAGACCATTCTATTTGTCGTCATGGTCAACTGTCATAGAAGATCAGACTATTTGCCATCATGGTCAACTGTCATAGAAGACCATTCTATTTGTCGTCATGGTCAACTGTCATAGAAGATCAGTCTATTTGTCATCATGGTCAACTGTCATAGAAGATCAGTCTATTTGCCATCATGGTCAACTGTCATAGAAGACCATTCTATTTGTCGTCATGGTCAACTGTCATAGAAGATCAGTCTATTTGCCATCATGGTCAACTGTCATAGAAGACCATTCTATTTGTCGTCATGGTCAACTGTCATACGGTCAAAACATTGTATATGTACATTTGCATGTAGTGAGTGTCAAAATCACCTTTTCCTTCCGTCTGAAAGGAGAAAACGAGGAGGCTGGCATTTGGGGAACCACCAAATCACCAGTTGGGGAACCACCAAATCACCCAAAGACTGATGTACCAGTTGGGGAACCACCAAATCACACAAAGACTGATGTACCAGTTGGGGAACCACCAAATCACCCAAAGACTGATGTACCAGTTGGGGAACCACCAAATCACCCAAAGACTGATGTACCAGTTGGGGAGCCACCAAATCACCCAAAGACTGATGTATCAGTTGGGGAACCACCAAATCACCAAAGACTGATGTACCAGTTGGGGAACCACCAAATCACCCAAAGACTGATGTACCAGTTGGGGAACCACCAAATCACTCAAAGACTGATGTACCAGTTGGGGAACCACCAAATCACCCAAAGACTGACGTACCAGTTGGGGAACCACCAAATCACCCGTGGTGGCGGTTGCAGCGGTGCTGGTGGCGGCGGTGGTGGCGGTGGTGCTGGTTGGGCAGAGCATTGATCAAAACTTTCTCTGAGAGGATCCTTAGCACCTCTACACAGCACCTGCGCTGGGCAAAGTGCTTTCTCTCTGCCTCTGCCTCTTTCACTCACTCCCTGGTTTTAATAGAAAAGCTATGAATGGGGACACCTGGCAGCAGAAATCTCTGGTCCCAGTGGGGATGTATGACACCTTATTTCCTGTCAGGCCTAATGTGAAAGAAAGAAAGACAGGGGAAATCAATTCAAACAGAGGAGCTGGCTAGGTAGATGGCTACGGGGTAGAAAGAGCTGCTTGGGTTGCTGATGAATGTCAGCCACCGCAGACGTTCATATGGTCTCATAACGAGGCTCGTGGAACCAATCAGCAGATATTCCCGTTAGGAAGATGATGTTGATGTTACTGTCATTCCAGGTTGCATCTCATTTTATTTATTTATTTGATTTATTTCACATTTATTGAACCAGGTAGGAAAGTTGAGAACAAGTTCTCATTTGCAACTGGGACCTGGCCAAGATAAAGCGTAGCAGTTCGACACATACAACGACACAGAGTTACACATGGAATAAACAAAACATACAGTCAATAATACAGTAGAACAAAATAAAACAAAAAGTATATATACAGTGAGTGCAAATGAGGTTAGTTAAGGAAGTAAATAGGCCATGTTGGCGAAGTAATTACAATCTAGCAATTAAACACTGGAATGGTAGATCGGCAGAAGATTAAATGTGCAGGTAGAGATACTGGGGTGCAAAGGAGCAAAATAAATAAATACCAGTATGGGGATGAGGTAGGTAGATAGATGGGCTGTTTACAGATGGGCTATGTACAGGTGCAGTGATCTGTAAGCTGCTCTGACAGCTGGTGCTTAAAGCTAGTGAGGGAGATGTGAGTCTCCAGCTTCAGAGATTTTTGCAATTCGTTCCAGTCATGGGCAGCAGAGAACTGGAAGGAAAGACGACCAAAGGAGGAATTGGCTTTGGGGGTGACCAGTGAGATATACCTGCTGGAGCGTGTGCTACGAGTGGGTGCTGCTATCTACGCTCATGCAGTGCCTGTCTGTGGTCCTGCTGGGTACCATACCTTACCTACAAAATAACCTTCCGTACTGCAGCAGGGAACCACAGCTAGAAGCACAGTGAACACGGACCAACTCAAACACAGCAGCCTGAGGCCTAAAGCTGACAGCTCTGGAAAACACAATCACTATGAGATACACACACATACACTCACTCACGCACACACACACGGCATGGAGGTGTGACAGGTTAAAGGAAATATTCATAGCCTGTTATACATTAAAAAGTATTAGTAAGTTCATAGTATGTGAGGATCTTAAAACATCTAAGGTTAAAAAGATGCATTCAGTATTAGTTGATAGAGATTGATAACATTCATATAATTGTGTTCAAGTTCAAATCCGTCAAGTGTACAAAGGATACGAATTGTGAGAGTAATGTGTAAACATTATATTGATTACTTTATTTTGTGGTGCCTAAAAGTGTTAATCTGTGATCTACGAAATGCTCTTAATCTATGAGCCGGAGATCGATTGCTCTGGTCTCCACCCATATTCCTGGGGAAATCGCGGTCTTTTCTCATTGAACTAAAAGTTGATTACTTTATTTTGTGGTGCCTAAAAGTGTTAATCTGTGATCTACGAAATGCTCTTAATCTATGAGCCGGAGATCGATTGCTCTGGTCTCCACCCATATTCCTGGGGAAATCGCGGTCTTTTCTCATTGAACTAAAAGTTGATTACTTTATTTTGTGGTGCCTAAAAGTGTTAATCTGTGATCTACGAAATGCTCTTAATCTATGAGCCGGAGATCGATTGCTCTGGTCTCCACCCATATTCCTGGGGAAATCGCGGTCTTTTCTCATTGAACTAAAAGTTGAATTGAGAAAACAACACCGTATCACTCTCGTGATGATTTCTCCCCTGTTTTCAGGTACTTTATTGATGATAAAAAATAGTAATTTAAATGTTATAACTCGCTAACATGTCAAGAGTGTTTAAGGTGTGTCTTAGTAACATCTTGAGGAAGTTAGAGTTAAGTTTGCAGAGAGTAATATTAGCCCTGCTCGGTTGTAGCGAAGAATAGCATCGTACTGAGAGTAGCTGCCATTTTATGTCGATTGTGAATGAGCATGTGCGTTGTTAATAAGATATTTTGCTGTGTTATTTGTATAATGGTTTTTCTGTTCTTTTGTAATGTGTTACTTTTGTAAAATGATTGAACTAAACGTTGAATTGAGAATACAACACCGTATCACTCTCGTGATTATTTCTCTCCTGTTTTCAGGGGCGTAACAGAGGCACAAGTACAGACACGACAGCGCCTTCAGTAAGTATTCACACCCGTGACTTTGTCCACATCTTGTTGTGTTACAAAGTGGGATTCAAATGGATTTCATTGTATTTCTATTTTTTTGTCAACAATCTACACACAATACTCTGTCGAAGGTGAATTCATCTCCCAGTGTCTGTTGGAAAGCAGACTGAACCAAGTTTTCCTCTAGGGCTTTGACTGTGCTTAGCTCTATTCCATTTCTTTTTATCCTAAAAATCTCCCAAGCATACCCATAACCTGATGCGGCCACCAGCATGCTTGAAAACATGAAGAGTGGTACTCAGTGACATTTTGTGTTGGATTTTCTCCAAACATAACACTGTATTCAGGACATTTGTTTTTCTCAGTATTAATTTAGTGCCTTATTGCAAACAGGATATATTTTTTTGAATATATTTATTCTGTACAAGCTTCCTTCTTTTCACTGTCATTTGTTAGTATTGTGGAGTAACTACAATGTGGACAAAGTCAAGGGGTGTCTGGTATTATTGTTATGTGATTGCTGTATGTTAAAGTACATATACATGTCAAATGTATGTATATGTAGCAGAAAAGCTGAAAGAAAACAAAAAGATATTTGTCCTCTGAAGAGGCTGGTTGGGTTCATAATAATAAAAAAAACATTATCAAAAAAGTCAAGGGGTGTATATACTTTCTGAAGGCTGTGTATTGAGTATCTACTGCACACCATTATACTATACAGCATGCTTGTGTGTCCCGGGCGAGCGAGTGTTGACTGCGTGGATAGTGAGGGTACTCCGGAGGCCCATCTGTTTTGAGAGGGCTTGAGGTAGCACACATCCCCTAGTGTACAATAGGTGTACTCATCAAGTGCTGCTTGAACACCCACTGCCTAATAACACACTCACAAAGGTCCACTTGGGGGAAAGGGCTCTAGCCAAATGGAAGGGTTTGGGTTGGGAACCGATGCAGATAACATGTTGTACTACATTCAAAAGACATTGTACATAACACGCCAATCTCGTTGAATTGCTCCGAGTTGATGACACACGCCTGTTCACAATGCAGTGCTTGTCAGCCTTTGAAACGGTTCAGTTTGACCCGCTTGTGTTGGCCTCTTTCACAGACACACAATCAGTAAGGTGGAGAGAGAAAAAAAGAAGATTGCAAATGTCAAACCAACAAGCCTTATCTACAACGGCCAGGGTATCATAGGTGTCCTTTCTCCTCCTCCGCCAGTGTGTGTGTCTGATTGTCTCTGTGTGTATGCCTCAGCCCTGCAGAGTGATGGGGAGAATAGAATGAAGAATACTAATGTCTGCCGTCTGAAAGGGAGGGCCATGCCTCTGTACCTACGGGCTGAGCTCGCTGTCCCCTCCACCTGACCTCCCACCGTGGTGATTATCAAACGCCTCTCCTTCTCAATATCGCCAGAAGCCGTGACAACAGGGCCAGCCGTAGGGGCCGTGGCCCAGAGTTCTCCCGCAGGACGAGTGCACAGAGCTGGAGCTGGTGTAGCCGCAGTGCTGCCTGCCTGGAAGTGTTGCTGGGTCATCAGCATGTATGTGGCTCGCCCATAAGCAAACAGTGCAGCTAATGCTAACACTGTAGTCAAACAGCAGGCACTGCCCCAGGTATCCTCTTCACTCAAACACCGCACAAAGGAAGCTATTGTATTGAGCAGGAAAGAAAGGGAGGGATGGAAGGGAGCGAGGGAGGGAGGGATAAAGAGAGACGGAATGAGGAGCGAAAGGGAGAGGCAGAGAATGGAACAAAGGGAGGAGCAAGAGAGAGAGGTGAAGAAGGGAAGATGAATAGAGATGTCAAGATAATACTTATTCCACATGTACGTCCAGTTGTACGACGGAGAAAGCGGCTGAGAGAGATGGAGAGGGAAGAGCTACGTCTAGGGGAAAGCCATGTAGACAAAGTCAGCGCGGGAGGGGTGGGGGCAGCCTCAGGGGTGTGTGTGTGTTTGTGTCTGTGTGTGTATAGGGGTTGGTGGGGGGGGGGGGGGGGGGCTCAGCTCCTCAGTACTTAATTCAAGGGCACCTGAAGGAGGGTTGCCATGGGGATGACGTGCCCACAGGGAGAAAAGGTGTGAGACCTCTCCATCCTCACGGCGATACACAACAACAGAGGTCACACCAGCAGAAATAAGTGCGGCGGGGAACAACTAGCTTATTGTTCAAGGCTGTTGTATGACCATATTTGACCATCTCGCTCTCCTATAATAAAGATGACCCATTTTCAAGGTAAACTCTCAGAGATGTTAAAAAGGCCTATCTTCATATTGGATGTGAGGATGAACAGCCTTGAGCTAAATGGGGAAAGGAAAACGTGGGCGTTTGAATTGCTAGCAAGCTCTCCTCTGCTTTTCTTCTAGTGATTGGCCTGAAGGACTAAAGGAATGAAGGAGATGTAGCACTCTGACTGAATGAGAGGCTGCTGCATTGCCACATCTCAGATCCAAACACCTACACTGACACGCACGCACAGACACACACAATCGCGCTCACACGCCCAGCTAACAGGGACAATGGAACTAAAACGTGTTTACCCTGTGAACGTCTAATTATAGGCTTGTCTGGAACGTGAATCTGGTGATTGTGTGAGGCTATACGTCACCCACATTTCCGTTCATATGTGCACCTTTCATTTCAAATGGCTCACCCAGTTCCCTTGGTAACTCACTATGATGGAGATAGTGATGCCTCTGAACCTCCACTCAAGTCACAGGGAAGGCAAAATCCTTGGCAGAAGAGGACGGATCTACATTCTACGCTCACAGGACAGTTTATTAGGTACATCCATCTAGTACCGGGTCGGACCACCCATTTACCTCCAAAACAGCCCGAATTCTTTGGGGCACAGGGATGTTGGTCCATGCTGATGTGATGGCATCACACAGTTGCTGCAGATTGGGGCGGCAGGTAGCCTAGTGTTTAGATTGTTGGGCCAGTAACTCGAAAGGCTGCTGGATCGAATCCCCGAGCTGACAAGGTAAAAATCTGTTGTTCTGCCCCTGAACAAGGCAGTTAACACACTGCTCCCCGGTAGGCCGTCATTGTAAATACACATTTCTTCTTAATTGACTTGCCTAGTTAAATTAAAAAATACAAACCTTCATGCTGTTCCATCTCATCCCCAAAAAAAGCTCTATTGGTTTGAGGTCTGGGGACTGACCAGGCCATTCAAGTAAATGGAAAAAAAGTAGTACTCACTGTCACATTCCAGACAATGTTTTCCCACTCCTCAGTCGTCCAGTGTTGGTGATTGTGTGCCCACTGGAGCCGCTTCTTCTTGTTTTTAGCTGATAGGAGTGGTCTTCTGCTGCAACAGCCCACCCGTGACAAGGATCGACAAGTTGTGCGTTCTGAGATGCCGTTCTGCACACCACTGTTGTACTGCGCCATTATTTGTCTGTT
>NC_088403.1:56203757-56343757 GCF_034236695.1 Oncorhynchus nerka
TGGCAGTCGTTAATCAGGCAGGATAACAGGACAAACAGTGGCCTCTGTCTGTCTGTCTGGTACTCAGAGTGGCTCACCCAACAACACCGGCTAATACTCAATCACTTTGGAGGAGTACTTAACACACTCAGGGTGTAGAGAGACACATGGAGACACTCGAGTGCCACATGTATAGAGAAATGAACATAAATACACACATCTAAATGCCATTTGGAAACAATATTCCACTAGAGCTGGGAAGTGTCTCAAGATACAATATTATAATGATACTTACGTGACGATACAATATGTCATGTAAATCCTATGATTCAATATGTATAGTGATTCTATATGTATTGTGATTCTTTATGTATTGTGATTCCATATCTATAGTGATTCTATATGTATTGTCATTCTATACGTATAGTGATTCAATACGTATAGTGATTCTATACGTATAGTGATTCTATATGTATTGTGATTCTATATGTATTCTGATTCCATATCTATAGTGATTCTATATGTATTGTCATTCTATACGTATAGTGATTCAATACGTATAGTGATTCTATACGTATAGTGATTCTATATGTATTGTGATTCTATATGTATTCTGATTCCATATCTATAGTGATTCTATATGTATTGTGATTCTATATGTATTCTGATTCCATATCTATAGTGATTCTATATGTATTGTGATTCTATATGTATTCTGATTCCATATCTATAGTGATTCTATATGTATTGTGATTCTATATGTATTGTGATTCCATATCTATAGTGATTCTATATGTATAGTGATTCTATATGTATTGTGATTCCATATCTATAGTGATTCTATATGTATAGTGATTCTATATGTATTGTGATTTTATATGTATTGTGATTCCATATCTATAGTGATTCTATATGTATTGTGATTCTATATGTATTGTGATTCTATATGTATAGTGATTCTATATGTATTGTGATTTTATATGTATTGTGATTCCATATCTATAGTGATTCTATATGTATTGTTATTCTATATTTATAGTGATTCTACATGTAATGTGATTCTATATGTATAGTTTTCCATGTGTATAGTGATTCTATACGTATAGTGATTCTATATATAGTGTGATTCTATATATAGTGTGATTCTATATGTATAGTGATTCTATATGTATAGTGATTCTGTATATAGTGTGATTCTATATGTATTGTGATTCTATATGTATTGTGATTCCATATCTATAGTGATTATATATGTATTGCGATTCTATATGTATTGTCATTCTATACGTATAGTGATTCAATACGTATAGTGATTCTATACGTATAGTGATTCTATATGTATTGTGATTCCATATGTATTGTGATTCCATATCTATAGTGATTCTATATGTATTGTGATTCTATAAGTATTGTGATTCTATAAGTATTGTGATTCTATACGTATAGTGATTCAATACATATAGTGATTCCATATGTATTGTTATTCTTTATTTATGGTGATTCTATATGTATAGTGATTCTATATGTATTGTGATTCTATATGTATTGTGATTCTATATCTATAGTGATTCTATATGTATTGTTATTCTATATTTATAGTGATTCTACATGTAATGTGATTCTATATGTATAGTTTTCCATGTGTATTGTGATTCTATATGTATAGTGATTCTATACGTATAGTGATTCTATATATAGTGTGATTCTATATGTATAGTGATTCTATATGTATAGTGATTCTATATCTATAGTGTGATTCTATATATAGTGTGATTCTATATGTATAGTGATTCTATATGTATAGTGATTCTATATATAGTGTGATTCTATATGTATAGTGATTCTATATGTATAGTGATTCTATATATAGTGTGATTCTATATGTATTGTGATTCTATATGTAGTGTGATTCTATATGTATAGTGATTCTATATATAGTGTGATTCTATATGTATTGTGATTCTATATGTATAGTGATTCTATATGTATTGTGATTCTATATGTAGTGTGATTCTATATGTAGAGTGATTCTATATATAGTGTGATTCTATATGTATTGTGATTCTATATGTATAGTGATTCTATATGTATTGTGATTCTATATGTAGTGTGATTCTATATGTAGTGTGATTCTATATGTATTGTGATTCTATATGTATTGTGATTCTATATGTAGTGTGATTCTATATGTAGAGTGATTCTATATATAGTGTGATTCTACATGTATAGTGATTATATATATAGTGTGATTTTATATTTACATTTACATTTAAGTCATTTAGCAGACGCTCTTATCCAGAGCGACTTACAAATTGGTGCATTCACCTTATGACATCCAGTGGAACAGTAGTGCATCTAAATCTTTTAAGGGGGAGGGGGGTGAGAGGGATTACTTTATCCTATCCTAGGTATTCCTTAAAGAGGTGGGCTTTCAGGTGTCTCCGGAAGGTGGTGATTGACTCCGCTGTCCTGGCGTCGTGAGGGAGTTTATATGTATTGTGATTCTATATGTAGTAGCTTAACAGTATCTATTACGTACCAAACGGTAACAGTAGTAAGGCATGACCTACTTCACCAGTGAAACTTGTACTCTCCGTCTCTCCACTGTTTGTGTCATACATAAGCTGTCGTTAATGGCTCTGTCCCTTCAGGAAGAGACGACGATACCAGAGTAAATACAGACAGAAGATAAGGCCTTCAGCAGCGCTCCCAGAGTCAACCGCCTCAACCGCCTCAGATATGCTAAACTGAGTGGGGTTACAGCACTCAGACGGCTTAATCACGGTAAGAGGCCCGGCTCCTCAAAAACCTCAAAAGACTGGCACATGGTGTGTGGAGGTTCTGTTTTAGACTGGCATTACTACAGCAATGGTTAATCAAGAGTCCTGTTGTGACGGATGTGTGCTTGGTGGTTGCATTATGTTATTGCTGTTGATAGCTTTAGAGAAACCTTCTGCTCATAGGCCATGGTGCTAAGGGGATCCACAGAGGACACAGTCTCAAACGCACTCCACATTGCGCTTTCCACCTGGACAAAAGGAACACCTATGTGAGAATACTGTTCATTGACTACAGTTCAGCGTTCAACACCATAGTGCCCACAAAGCTCATCATTAAGCTAAATACCCTGGGACTAAACACCTCCCTCTGCACCTGGATTCTGGACTTCCTGGCGGGCTGCACCCAGGTGGTAAGGGTAGGCAACAGTACATTTACCACGCTGATCCTCAAAATGGGGTCCCCTCAGGGGTGCGTGCTTAGCCCCCTCCTGTACTCCCTGTTCACCCAAGTCTGCATGGCCAAGCTTAACTCTAACAAATCAAATCAAATCAAATAACACCATCATTAAGTTTGCTGACAACACAACAGTGGTAGGCCTGATCACCAATATTGATGAGACAGCCTATAGGGAGGAGGTCAGAGACCTGGCAGTGTTATGCCAAGACAACAACCTCTCCTTCAACGTGAGCAAGACAAAGGAACTGATGGTGTCTTTTGTGTCCACATCACCAACAAACTATTATGGTCCAAACACACCAAGACAGTCATGAAGAGGGCACGACACAGCCTTTTCCCCCTCAGGAGACTGAAAAGATTTGGCATGGGTCCCCAGATCCTCAAAAAGTTCTACAGGTGCTCCATCGAGAGCATACTGACCGGTTGCATCACCACCTGGTATGGCCACTGCTCAGCATCCAACCGTAAGCCACTACAGAGGGTAGTGCGTATGGCCCAGTACATCACTTGGGCCAAGCTTCCTGCCTTCCAGGACCTATATACTAGCTGGTGTCAGAGGAATGTACCAAAAATTGTCAAAGATTCCAGTCACCCAAGTCATAGACTGTTCTCTCTGCTACCGCACGGCAAGCAGTACCGAGTGCCAAGTCTCGGTCCCAAGCCATAGTGCTGCAGAACAATTCATCAAATGGCCACCAGGACTATTTATAATTGCCCTCCCCCTCTCTCCTTTGTTTTTTTTTACACTGCTACTACTCGCTGTTTATTATCTATGCATAGCCACTTTACCCCTACCTATATGTAGAAATTGCCTCGAATAACCTGTACCCCCACACATTGACTCGGGAACCGGTACCCCCTGTATATAGCCTCGTTATTGTTATTGTTATTTTGTTACTTATTATTTAATTTTAAAAAATGACTTTAGTTGATTTATTGAATATTTTCTTAACACTATTTCTCGAACAGCATTGTTGGTTAAGGGCTTGTATGTAAGCATTTCAAGGTAAGGTCTACACCTGTTGTAATCGGCGCATGTGACAAATACACTTTGATATGATCCTATCATGGGGAAGACTGTAATAGGGTTCCAACCACTTGGTTGGCAGCACCGAGGGCTGACACTTAATTTAGAGAGGCTTGAGTCTGCACTTGGATGCCTTGGATAGCTTATTGAGAGCGATTAAAACGAAGCTTCTCCATTGGAATGGTATTCAAGAGCATGTGTGATGTCTTTTTACATGAAATGGAATCGGTGATGAACACATGCTGCTCTGTATAGTCTAAAAAAAGACCCCCCAGTTGTCAGAGTAATCACGGTATCACGTGACCACTAAAGCAATGCTAGACGTTTCAACGTGTTCTATGCGTCGTGTACCTGAATACGGTATGCTAATGTGAATGAGAGACAGTAGAAACAGCCATGACTATAGTGGACACTTGGTCAGTGTCATGCTCCGAAACAGAGGCTTCCTTTCTTTTGACATCATTTCCATTTAGCCAAACAAACACCCCATTTCTCCAAGCGGTCCAATATCATCTGACAGACGCAAATCCACCGAGACACCCCGAGAAATGTTTATGTTAATTATGTAAATTTAAATAGCTTAGCAACTCGAGATGCAAGAGAAGTGCAATCCAATTACCCAAGCTAGAGGGTGAAAAAAACACAACAGTGATTAGAACAGGGTTGCCAGGGTTTCAAGTGACATTTTAGTTGCTAAAAGAATGTGTGTGTGTGTACCTGTGTGGTGTGTGTCTGTGTACCTGTGTGTGTCTGTGTACTTGCCAGGGTTTCAAGTGACATTTTAGTTGCTAAAAGAATGTGTGTGTGTGTGTGTGTGTGTGTGTGTGTGTGTGTGTGTGTGTGTGTGTGTGTGTGTGTGTGTGTGTGTGTGTGTGTGTGTGTGTCTGTGTGCCTGTGTGTCTGTGTGTGTGTGTGTGTGTGTGTGTGTGTGTGTGTGTGTGTGTGTGTGTGTGTATAGAGTGCTTCGAGCCAGGTCTATACAGTATCAGGCAAACATAATAAAAACATTTAATCAAACCCTGATTGGTAAAAGCAGGCATTATTTCCCCACATCTTCTCTGACACTATTGCAAGCTCTATTGTGTTACATAGTGGTGGTTGGCTGAGACACAGCTGACATATTGAGCTCAATGGCTCGGCAGAGAAAGGGAAAAGTCATAAATCCAATGCGGTACTGAGCACAGGGAAGTATGCTGGAAGCCATTAACGTCAATAGAGGTGCAGGCTCAGCCAATTGACTATGGTGGTCTATGTGAGCTGCCCTCCTCTGTCTGATTGATACAGATTACAGCTAAACAGACTGCAGCTAAGTGGAGAGAATTGAAAGATATGGACAGCGGAACACGCAAACATTTCAATGGAGGACAAGCTCGAGTTGCCGGAACACTGAGTATTCTCTCTGTGACAGGAAGGTTTGGATAGGCCGAAGACTGCAGAAGGGGAAGCTTATGATAGACCATATCAAGACAAGTCTCGCTTCGGCTCTGACATCTTTGACTTAGAACAGTGCAGCAAGCAACACACAACCCTGAGAGAAGCAGACAGAAATATTTCTAGAGCACAGTGAAGTCGTGGAGTCAATTGTCAATGCGAAACCAGGACACAATGCGAAACCAAGTTCCTGCTGTCTGAGGATGCACAGCAAAGCAAAGGACAGCGGCAGTAATGGTTGTGGTAAACATCATCATCGGCCATTCCGGAGCCATGAATCAGTGTGACCAGCGGGGACCTGCAGCCAATGAGGCGCTGTCGAAGACGGCTGAGCAGCCAATGGGGTGCCCTGTCTGTGTGGATTGACCAGGATCAATAGATGGATGTACATGTGTGGAAACTCTCAACCTGGACCACCTCCTCGCCAACTTCAAATCAACCCCCTTCAAGACCATAAACTTCCACTGACCCCGATAACCCACATCATATATCCACACATCACACATGTACGCACTATAAAGCGCTACGTAACCGATACACCGACCGTTAGAATAGGACAAAGTAGTTTGGACCTTACCGTGGCCCCCACGCGTGAGGAACGGCATCCTGTTGATGGCGATGGGCACCGTTCCATGCTTGTTGTGGAAGTGGTGGACATGGTGGGTGGTGCTGAGGCTGGAGGAGACGCGGGCGGCCACTGCAGGGCAGGGGAAGGCCAGCAGGGCCAGGGAGAGCACCAGCCGGAACAGGCAGGCCGGGCTGGCCCACACCAGGAGCGCCGCGGGCCGCTGCACTAGCAGCAGTCCTCCGCCCACCTCCAGGACCGCCTGAAGCACGGGGGCGGTTTTCCAAGGGAGCATCATTCCTCTCCAACTTCCTCCCACGCAACAGGAAGAGGAAGAAGACATTTCAGATGGATCCAGGGCCCATGATCCCCGGCTTCCCAGCACAATTAAAATGAAAGAGAATGAACAAAAACAAGATCCTCCTCCTGAAAACAATGATCCCAAAAACACTGCAGGAAAAAAGGTATGTTCAGGAGAAAGAAAAACCCAAATCTTTCCAAAAAGGAGCAAAATTCTCAAATCCAGCGACGAAATCCTTCCAGGAGCCTATTTCCTATTCCTATCCTCCAGAGCACCAAAAATACAAAACCCAAAAAACAACAGCCCCCCCCCAAAAAACGACCCTCCCCCTTGCCAACTAAAGATTTTTGTTAAAGCACTCTAATAGGCACCACAACACAAATGATCACTGGCAGCCTAAACAGCAACTGATTAATCAGGGGAACACATATTCTAAAACCAAAATGCCTCCATCTGTAAAACTAAATGACTAATCTTATCTCGATAACCCTGTTTACTGTCGATAGTAACTGAAGGTTTCCTCTGCCTTGCGAGAGCGCTACAAACCTTCTCGGTCCAGAGCCTGAGCCCTCGGTGTGGTTAAAAAAACGACCACCATCCCCACCGTTTGCTGGACGAAATCTCTCACATCGGAAAACAACAGGCAAAAAAGGGATAGAGTGATAGAGAGAGGGCTAGTGCAGCGCCAAGACGATGGAGGTGCAGCTGAATCCAGCTTCCAGGCTTTCAAATCCCTGGAGGGACGACAGAGCAGAGCAGTCTGCAGCAGAGAGTGGAAGAGACAGGGATGTGGAAAATGAATACAAGGCAAAGCAGGAGAAGAAGCAGCAGCAAGAGCAGCTATATTCCCCACAACTACAGACTCTCAGAATCCCTCTCCCCTCGCGGAGAGAGCCGAGCTGGGATGGAGAGCAACGTGGATATGGACGCAGAGGCAGTAGAGTCTCACCCAAGAGAGCATCCAAGTGATCCTTATTCCTCTCCGGCTCTGAAAAGCATCACAGCGTATCGATCCTTTAAAACCCTCTTTGTCTCCTTCCTAACACAATATCACACAGTACCCTGCGCTTGTCCCTGTAGATGGAAAAAGATTCCCGGATCTCTCCCGCTCAGTCTGTGGATTCCAAGACACTGGTCTGAGGAAGAGGTAGTCCTCTCGGAGCTCCGGCACAGACTGCTGGCTGTCTGGCTCGGACCGGCGCCACTGCTGTGAAATTCATGCTAATTGAAACAGGGGCTGCAGCAACGAGAGCATCCTTCCCCTCTCTCCTTCGAAGAGACTCTCCTGATCCAGCGGTCTATAGGCAGGCTATCCGCGTACGCTGGGGCAGCAGAACACGAGACCGTGGCATAAATGGAGCAAGGGAAGGTGGACGCACTCTGCTCCCTTTGAAAGTACAGCCAGACTACGATACTTAGAGCCAAGAGGAGACGCGGGGAGAGAGTGTGAGAGAGTGAGAGAACGAGTTTAGGAGGGGAGGAGAGAGAGAGAGAGAGAGAGAGAGAGAGAGTCAGGGAGGAGGGGTAGCAGGCAGGCACACATGCTTGTGTATGCACACACACTACAAAAACAGAGTGAAGCTACTGATTTTGTGGCCAATGTATGGGCTCTCACCGGGTACTGTAAGTAACAGCTTGGTGGACTGTTGGGGCTATTCTTGTTCCAGAGTCACTGGAATAACAACATACCAGCATGAATCAGAGAGGAATAAGGAATAAACGTTCACATGCAGGTTAAAAATAAACAACAGATGCACCCATACAAAAACGTGTATCTGCCTGCACACACACACACACACACACACACACACACACACACACAAAGATGGTGAGTTGGTACCTGATGGTGATGAATCATTTCTGTCATCCTCCCAATTGTTTTGTATCATCCTCCCCTCTTTCATATCATCCTCCCCTCTTTCGGCAGGGTAGCCTAGTGGTTAGAGCGTTGGACTAGAAACCGGAAGGTTGCGAGTTCAAACCCCCGAGCTGACAAGGTACAAATCTGTCGTTCTGCCCCCTGGACAAGGCAGTTAACCCACTGTTCCTAGGCCGTCATTGAAAATAAGAATTTGTTCTTAACTGACTTGCCTGGTTAAATAAAGGTAAAATAAAAAATAAAATAAATTTCATATCATCCTCCCCTCTTTCATATCATCCTCCCCTCTTTCATATCATCCTCCCCTCTTTCATATCATCCTCCCTACTTTCATATCATCCTCCCCTCTTTCATATCATCCTCCCCTCTTTCATATCATCCTCCCCTCTTTCATATCATCCTCCCCTCTTTCATATCATCCTCCCCTCTTTCATATCATCCTCCCCTCTTTCATATCATCCTCCCTCTTTCATATCATCCTCCCCTCTTTCATATCATCCTCCCTCTTTCATATCATCCTCCCCTCTTTCATATCATCCTCCCTCTTTCATATCATCCTCCCTCTTTCATATAATCTTCCCTTCTTTCATATCATCCTCCCCTCTTTCATATAATCCTCCCCTCTTTCATATCATCCTCCCCTCTTTCATATCATCCTCCCCTCTTTCATATCATCCTCCCCTCTTTCATTTCATCCTCCCCTCTTTCATATCATCCTCCCTCTTTCATATCATCCTCCCCTCTTTCATATCATCCTCCCCTCTTTCATATCATCCTCCCCTCTTTCATATCATCCTCCCCTCTTTCATATCATCCTCCCTTCTTTCATATCATCCTCCCTCTTTCATATCATCCTCCCCTCTTTCATATCATCCTCCCCTCTTTCATATCATCCTCCCCTCTTTCATATCATCCTCCCTCTTTCATATAATCTTCCCTTCTTTCATATCATCCTCCCTCTTTCATATAATCCTCCCCTCTTTCATTTCACCCTCCCCTCTTTCATATCATCCTACCCTCTTTCATATAATCCACCCCTCTTTCATATCATCCTCCCCTCTTTCATTTCATCCTCCCCTCTTTCATATCATCCTACCCTCTTTCATATAATCCACCCCTCTTTCATATCATCCTCCCCTCTTTCATTTCATCCTCCCCTCTTTCATATCATCCTCCCCTCTTTCATATCATCCTCCCTCTTTCATCATCCTCCCTTCTTTCATATCATCCTCCCTCTTCATTCATCCTCCCCTCTTTCATATCATCCTCCTTTCTTTCATATCATCCTCCCCTCTTTCATATCATCCTCCTTTCTTTCATATCATCCTCCCCTCTTTCATATCATCCTCCCCTCTTTCATATCATCCGCCCCTCTTTCATATCATCCTCCCCTCTTTCATATCATCCTCCCTTCTTTCATATCATCGTCCCCTCTTTCATATCATCCTCCCCTCTGTACTCCTTTTTCATCCTTTCATTGCTACATGCCTCTCTCATCCACTAGCCATGAATATCACACTCCCATTTGTCTTTTCATTGTACCTCCACTGGTCTCTTTCTGCTATTCGTGTCATAGGAGGCCAGGGTAGCAAGGTAGAGAGATAGTGATGAGGAGGCACAGACCGGTGGCACCAGCTAGAGAAATAAATAATGGACGGACGGGAGGACCAAAGAGAGTGGGAGAAGGAGAAGGAGAGAGAGAGAGAGAGAGAGAGAGAGAGAGAGAGAGAGAGAGAGAGAGAGAGAGAGAGAGTGTGAAGGAGAGACAAACTAAGAGAGAGAGAGAAGTAGAGAGTGTAAAAGAGAGAGAGAGAAGTGAGGGAAAGGAAGAGAGAGAGAGAGAGAGAGAGAGAGAGAGAGAAAGAAGAGAGAGAGAGAGAGAGAGTGTGAAGGAGAGACAAACTAAGAGAGAGAGAGAAGTAGAGAGTGTAAAAGAGAGAGAGAGAAGTGAGGGAAAGGAAGAGAGAGAGAGAGAGAGAGAGAGAGAGAGAGAGGAAGAGGAAGAAAGAGAGGGAGCACATCATATAAATCACGGCTGATAGAGATCTCAGTTGGAAACGCCACGCTGCTCTGAGAAGAGCGGTCTCGAAAAATAGGCAAACAAAAAAAGCCAGCACCACTCGTCCCTCTGTGACAGGAGGACAGGGCTATCATTCAGATACACATACACACAGCCCCCCAGCATCAGTGGTGGTCTCGCCTAACAGAGACAGGTGGAGCCAGCCCCGGGGCTATCAGGGAGATGAGGTTGGACACCTGGGCCAGGGTGAGCTACGACACGTCCTGACCCAGACACCTGTCTAGAGGTGGCATGGATAGAACCAGGAAGCACATCACCATACACCCAGCCTTCTGTGGTTTAGAAGTGGGCCTGGGATGTCTACATTGAGCCAGCAGTTAGCGCTAGGCTAGGAGAGAGTATGTCCAATCGGTAGGAACACATAGCTCTGTAGATGGAAGGGTACTGTCTTCGCTAGACAAAATCACACTCTGTTGGTTATGTTATTGTATGTAGAAACTTGTCCTGAGAAACGTCTTACAACTGAAATGTTGACAACTAGTCTCTTGTGATTGTTTTTCTATGAACAGAGACACACTGGATAAAACACACAGAGGTGTTTTTCCACTCAGGTGAAGGGGTGTGTGAGGGGGGAACTGAACATGGTGAAATTCCCGATGGGTCAGCTACTGTACCACTGCCGTTGCTGGGGGTTCCCTAAAGGCTGAGAACAACACACCGCCAGTAGTGTGTCGTCCTCACCTGTCCTCACCTGTCCTCCACATCCTCACCTGTCCTCACCTGTCCTCCACATCCTCACCTGTCCTCCTGTCCTCACCTGTCCTCCTGTCCTCACCTGTCCTCACCTGTCCTCCACATCCTCACCTGTCCTCCTGTCCTCACCTGTCCTCCACATCCTCACCTGTCCTCCTGTCCTCACCTGTCCTCCTGTCCTCACCTGTCCTAACCTGTCCTCCACATCCTCACCTGTCCTCCTGTCCTCACCTGTCCTCCACATCCTCACCTGTCCTCCTGTCCTCACCTGTCCTCCTGTCCTCACCTGTCCTAACCTGTCCTCCACATCCTCACCTGTCCTCCTGTCCTCACCTGTCCTAACCTGTCCTCCACATCCTCACCTGTCCTCCTGTCCTCACCTGTCCTCCACATCCTCACCTGTCCTCACCTGTCCTCCTGTCCTCACCTGTCCTCACCTGTCCTCCACATCCTCACCTGTCCTCCTGTCCTCACCTGTCCTCCACATCCTCACCTGTCCTCCTGTCCTCACCTGTCCTCCTGTCCTCACCTGTCCTAACCTGTCCTCCACATCCTCACCTGACCTCCTGTCCTCCACTCCGAGGTGATGCAAACCTGTCCCCAAGGGCACCGCTGCCTCTAAAATGTTATCCCCTGTGTAACTTCCCATGCACTCCCTCCTAAAAGGCAAGTGAGGTCAGAGAGAGAGGAAGTGGGATTACAGTTCCTGGCAGTGTACAGATCAAATACCTCCCTCTGCTCCTAATGCCCCTCTTCCCTACTGCCTAATCCCAAGGAAACTCTTCTACGTTAACCACATAATTAACTCCACCCCTTTGTCCTCCAGTCCATATACAGTGTGTGTCGGGCTGAGGACCATAAAAGAAAAGAGTTATTGAAGAGAAATTGGTGAAGAAATGTAGTATTCTGTTAACAATAGGACTGCAATGATTTAGCAAGCCTGAGAGATCAGTGTTTACGTGTGAGGAAACGCTCATCTCCAGGAGGTGGCTATGTCACGGGATGGTTAGAGTGTGGTAACGAGGCAACGTTTTAGATTTTTCCTTCTCAGAAGAGGTCAGGAAAAAAAAGACATGCTGAATCCCATTTCTCGCACAGCGGGGGAGGCGGAAACACACAAAGCAAGTCATCACTTTTTAACTCCCGGCTCCCATTTGGATAATTCAATAACTTTCCCTCCAAACCGATTCAAATGTTAGCCGCTTATGTACTGTACGTGAACTTTGTGCAGAAGCTCAAGCTGTCAGCCAATGGGACACACTATCAACACACAGTTTAGCAACATGATGCTAAAATTAGCAACAGATTCAGTACAGCACAGTATGTATTCTGTAGCATTGCACAAGTAGAGGCTATGAGGGTCATATGAGGCATATGAGGCACATTTTTGAGCAACTAGCTAACTAGCTAGCAATGGCTATGTAGTTAGCTATGGATTATCAAGTAGCTATATGGATTATCAAGTAGCTATAATATTCAGTCTAGCCCGCTAACAGTAAGGCTAATGAGGCTACAGGCTGAGTTTAGCAACTAGCTATGGAGATGTACTAGCTATTCACAAGCTTTGGATTAGCGAGTAGCTACAAAACGGCTATTTTGATACAGTTGTTTGAGTAGCCTCCTTGGCTAGAGTAATGGTTGGTTTATAATAATGAAGACTTAATGTTAACATCACTTTTGGGTAAAATAGAGAGAGAGACACAGCTGACTGTGGGCTGTAATCTAATTACACTGTGTATGTACTTCCTCTCATAGTCTGCTCTCAGGGACCCGGGTAATTCAAATCTATCTGTTTTCTACAAGCCCTAGATTTATTTCACTGCTCCCCTGCACTCAGGCATCCACCCACCACTCACCATCCCTCCTTCACAGCCACATATCGAGGTAGAGAGCGAGAGGGAAGAGAGGGGAGGAAGGGGGGATGCAGCTATGGAGAATTGCTAAGTGCATTAGGAGAGACAAATGAATCCACTAATAACATCATGGTCTCAGTAGCTGTGAAGGAGCCTCAGTATCAGGTTGTATCAGATACAACCATCTTGTCAAAGACCATGTGATCTTCCCTGCTCTCACTGTGGCTTGCATGTTCAAAGGATAATGAGATTGTAAAAATGAAATAAAAACGCATTTATGTAATAACGCACACATGAGCAGGAGACAGGCAGGCGAGGGGGGGTGTGAGAGACGGAGAGAGGGAAGGAGTGAGAGACGGAGAGAGGGAAGGAGTGAGAGACGGAGAGAGGGAAGGAGTGAGAGACGGAGAGAGGGAAGGAGTGAGAGACGGAGAGAGGGAAGGAGTGAGAGACGGAGAGAGGGAAGGAGTGAGAGAGGGAAGGAGTGAGAGACGGAGAGAGGGAAGGAGTGAGAGACGGAGAGAGAGAGACGGAGAGAGAGACGGTGAGAGGGAAGGAGAGAGAGACGGAGAGAGGGAAGGAGTGAGAGACGGAGTGAGAGACGGAGAGAGGGAAGGAGTGAGAGATGGAGAGAGGGAGTGAGAGATGGAGAGAGGGAAGGAGTGAGAGACAGAGAGAGGGAGTGAGAGACGGAGAGAGGGAAGGAGTGAGAGACGGAGAGAGAGAGACGGAGAGAGGGAAGGAGTGAGAGACGGAGAGAGGGAAGGAGTGAGAGACGGAGAGAGGGAAGGAGTGAGAGACGGAGAGAGGGAAGGAGTGAGAGACGGAGAGAGGGAAGGAGTGAGAGACGGAGAGAGAGAGACGGAGAGAGGGAAGGAGTGAGAGACGGAGAGAGGGAAGGAGTGAGAGACGGAGAGAGAAGGAGTGAGAGACGGAGAGAGGAGAGAGACGGAGAGAGGAAAGGAAGTGAGAGAGGGAAGGACGGAGAGGAGGGAAGGAGTGAGAGACGGAGAGGGAAGGAATGAGAGACGGAGAGAGGGAAGGAGGGAGAGAGAATGGAGAGAGGGAAGGAGTGAGAGACGGAGTGAGGGAAGGAGTGAGAGAACGAGAGAGGGAAGGACTGATAGACGGAGAGAGGGAAGGAGTGAGAGATGGAGAGAGGGAGTGAGAGATGGAGAGAGGGAAGGAGTGAGAGACGGAGAGAGGGAGTGAGAGACGGAGAGAGGGAAGGAGTGAGAGACGGAGAGAGAGAGACGGAGAGAGGGAAGGAGTGAGAGACGGAGAGAGGGAAGGAGTGAGAGACAGAGAGAGGGAAGGAGTGAGAGACGGAGTGAGAGACGGAGAGAGAGAGATGGAGAGAGGGAAGGAGTGAGAGAGGGAGAGAGGGAAGGAGTGAGAGACGGAGAGAGGGAAGGAGTGAGAGACGGAGAGAGGGAAGGAGTGAGAGACGGAGAGAGGGAAGGAGTGAGAGACGGAGAGAGAGAGACGGAGAGAGGGAAGGAGTGAGAGACAGAGAGAGGGAAGGAGTGAGAGACGGAAAGAGAGACGGAGCGAGGGAAGGAGTGAGAGACGGAGAGAGGGAAGGAATGAGAGAAGGAGAGAGGGAAGGAGTGAGAGATGGAGAGAGGGTAGGAGTGAGAGACGGAGAGAGGGAGTGAGAGATGGAGAGAGGGAAGGAGTGAGAGACGGAGAGAGGGAGTGAGAGACGGAGAGAGGGAAGGAGTGAGAGACGGAGAGAGAGAGACGGAGAGAGGGAAGGAGTGAGAGACGGAGAGAGAGAGACAGAGAGAGGGAAGGAGTGAGTGACGGAGAGAGAGAGACGGAAGGAGTGAGAGATGGAGAGAGGGAAGGAGTGAGAGACGGAGAGAGGGAGTGAGAGACGGAGAGAGGGAAGGAGTGAGAGACGGAGAGAGAGAGAGGGAGAGAGGGAAGGAGTGAGAGACGGAGAGTGAGAGACGGAGAGAGGGAAGGAGTGAGAGACGGAGAGAGAGAGACGGAGAGAGGGAAGGAGTGAGAGACGGAGAGAGAGAGACGGAGAGAGGGAAGGAGTGAGAGACGGAGAGAGGGAAGGAGTGAGAGAGGGAAGGAGTGAGAGAGGGAGAGAGGGAAGGAGTGAGAGACGGAGAGAGGGAAGGAGTGAGAGACGGAGAGAGGGAAGGAGTGAGAGACGGAGAGAGGGAAGGAGTGAGAGACGGAGAGAGAGAGACGGAGAGAGGGAAGGAGTGAGAGACGGAGAGAGGGAAGGAGTGAGAGACGGAGAGAGGGAAGGAGTGAGAGACGGAAAGAGGGAAGGAGTGAGAGACGGAGAGAGAGAGACGGAGAGAGGGAAGGAGTGAGAGACGGAGAGAGGGAAGGAGTGAGAGACGGTGAGAGGGAAGGAGAGAGAGACGGAGAGAGGGAAGGAGTGAGAGACAGAGAGAGGGAAGGAGTGAGAGACGGAAAGAGAGACGGAGAGAGGGAAGGAGTGAGAGACGGAGAGAGGGAAGGAATGAGAGAAGGAGAGAGTGGATAGAGGGTAGGAGTGAGAGACGGAGAGAGGGAAGGAATGAGAGACGGAGAGAGGGAAGGAATGAGAGAAGGAGAGAGGGAAGGAGTGAGAGACGGAGAGAGGGAAGGAGTGAGAGACGGAGAGAGGGAAGGAGTGAGAGACGGAGAGAGGGAAGGAATGAGAGAAGGAGAGAGGGAAGGAGTGAGAGACGGAGAGAGGGAAGGAGTGAGAGACGGAGAGAGGGAAGGAATGAGAGACGGAGAGAGGGAAGGAGTGAGAGACGGAGAGGGGGAGTGAGAGACGGAGAGAGGGAAGGAGTGAGAGAAGGAGAGAGGGAAGGAGTGAGAGAAGGAGAGAGGGAAGGAGTGAGAGACGGAGTGAGGGAAGGTGTGAGAGAACGAGAGAGGGAAGGAGTGAGAGACGGAGAGAGGGAAGGAATGAGAGAAGGAGAGAGGGAAGGAGTGATAGATGGAGAGAGGGAAGGAGTGAGAGACGGAGAGAGGGAGTGAGAGATGGAGAGAGGGAAGGAGTGAGAGACGGAGAGAGGGAGTGAGAGACGGAGAGAGGGAAGGAGTGAGAGACGGAGAGAGAGAGACGGAGAGAGGGAAGGAGTGAGAGACGGAGAGAGAGATACGGAGAGAGCGAAGGAGTGAGAGACGGAGAGAGGGAAGGAGTGAGAGACGGAGAGAGAGAGACGGAGAGAGGGAAGGAGTGAGAGACGGAGAGAGGGAAGGAGTGAGAGACGGAGAGAGAGAGACGGAGAGAGAGACGGTGAGAGGGAAGGAGAGAGAGACGGAGAGAGGGAAGGAGTGAGAGACGGAGAGAGGGAAGGAGTGAGAGACGGAGTGAGAGACGGAGAGAGAGAGACGGAGAGAGGGAAGAAGTGAGAGACGGAGTGAGAGAGGGAGAGAGATAGAGACGGAGAGAGGGAAGGAGTGAGAGACGGAGAGAGGGAGAGAGATAGAGACGGAGAGAGGGAAGGAGTGAGAGACGGAGAGAGGGAAGGAGTGAGAGACGTAGAGAGGGAAGGAGTGAGAGACGGAGAGAGGGAAGGAGTGAGAGACGGAGTGAGAGACGGAGAGAGAGAGACGGAGAGAGGGAAGGAGTGAGAGAGAGAGAGAGAGGGAAGGAGTGAGAGACGGAGAGAGGGAAGGAGTGAGAGACGGAGAGAGGGAAGGAGTGAGAGACGGAGAGAGAGAGACGGAGAGAGGGAAGGAGTGAGAGACGGAGAGAGGGAAGGAGTGAGAGACGGAGAGAGGGAAGGAGTGTGAGACGGAGAGAGGGAAGGAGTGAGAGACGGAGAGAGAGAGACGGAGAGAGGGAAGGAGTGAGAGACGGAGAGAGGGAAGGAGTGAGAGAAGGAGAGAGGGAAGGAGTGAGAGACGGAGAGAGAGAGAGACGGAGAGAGGGAAGGAGTGAGAGACGGAGAGAGGGAAGGAATGAGAGAAGGAGAGAGGGAAGGAGTGAGAGATGGAGAGAGGGAAGGAGTGAGAGACGGAGAGAGGGAAGGAATGAGAGACAGAGAGAGGGAAGGAATGAGAGACGGAGAGAGAGAGAGACGGAGAGAGGGAAGGAGTGAGAGACGGAGAGAGGGAAGGAATGAGAGACGGAGAGAGGGAAGGAGTGAGAGAAGGAGAGAGGGTAGGAGTGAGAGACGGAGAGAGGGAAGGAGTGAGAGACGGAGAGAGGGAAGGAATGAGAGACGGAGAGAGGGAAGGAATGAGAGACGGAGAGAGAGAGACGGAGAGAGGGAAGGAGTGAGAGACGGAGAGAGGGAAGGAATGAGAGACGGAGAGAGGGAAGGAGTGAGAGACGGAGAGAGGGAGTGAGAGACGGAGAGAGGGAAGGAGTGAGAGACAGCGAGAGGGAAGGAGTGAGAGAAGGAGCGAGGGAAGGAGTGAGAGACGGAGAGAGGGAAGGAGTGAGAGACGGAGAGAGAGAGACGGAGAGAGGGAAGGAGTGAGAGACGGAGAGAGGGAGTGAGAGACGGAGAGAGGGAAGGAGTGAGAGACAGAGAGAGGGAGGCAGTGAGAGACGGAGAGAGGGAAGGAGTGAGAGATGGAGAGAGGGAAGGAGTGAGAGACGGAGAGAGGGAAGGAGTGAGAGAAGGAGAGAGGGAAGGAGTGAGAGAAGGAGAGAGGGAAGGAGTGAGAGACGGAGAGAGGGAAGGAGTGAGAGACGGAGAGAGGGAAGGAGTGAGAGACGGAGAGACGGAAGGAGTGAGAGACAGAGAGAGGGAAGGAGTGAGAGACAGAGAGAGGGAAGGAGTGAGAGATGGAGAGAGGGAGAGAGGGAAGGAGTGAGAGATGGAGAGAGGGAAGGAGTGAGAGACGGAGAGAGGGAAGGAGTGAGAGATGGAGAGAAGGAGGGAGGAAGTGTGCTGTAGGTAAAAAGGGAGGAGGAGAGGAGCCTGCCTGTTTCACACATCTTAATCAACTCTGATGATACATCCCAGAGAGAGAAGCAGTTTGAGAGACACTGACATTAATAACTAGCAACAACCCCCCAACCCTCTCGACATGATAGAAGCCCACCTCCTCTCCATCGCTTCCTTTCGGCCAATCTGATCGCAGATCTCCCTGAACCCGTTTTATAGAACCCCATTTATGGTATGTACAACAACAAGCCCTAGATGTCTCTCAGAGAAGACAGTAATGGGGGTGTTATCTGGCAATGCTGTTGTTTATTCAATCCGATCTGGAATCTATCACCGGTTGACGGGGTTCCCCGGGGCATAAAAGCCAGATTCTCTGAATCAGCGTTTGTGCTTGGTTACAAAATGAACTGTCAGGCCTCCTGAGTGGTGCAGTGGTCTAAGGCAATGCATCGCAGTGCTAGCTGTGCCACTAGAGATTCTGGGTTCGAGTCCAAGCTCTGTAGCAGCCGGCCGCAACCAGGAGACCTATGGGGCGGTGCACAATTGGCCCAGCGTCATCCGGGTTAGGGGAAGGTTTGGCCGGCAGGGATGTCCTTGGCGCACCAGCGACTCCTGTGGCGTGCCGGGCGCACTGCACGCTGACACGGTCGCCAGGTGTACGGTGTTTCCTCTGACACATTGGTATGGCTGGCTTCCAGGTTAAGAGGGCATTGTGTCGAGAAGCAGTGCGGCTTGGTTGGGTTGTGTTTCGGAGGATGCACGGCTCTCGACCTTTGCCTCTCCTGAATCCGTACGGGAGTTGCAACGATGAGACAAGACTGTAACTACCAATACCATGAAATTGGGGAGAAAAAGGGGTAAAAAAAAAAGAAATGGCCACCAGAGATCTCGGAGAAGATGTAGTTCATTGTAGGAGAAGCCCCATTCCATTTTTCCCCAACAACATTTCTCAACATCCTCCTTTCTTTTTCAATGTCACACCCACCCATCTAAATAAGATACAGTGAGAACAATATCAAACCGATATCAACATGTCCTTCCCATGAATGGCCCCTTTTCTCCATCACCTGGAGCCTTGGGCCATCCATCTACCACTGAACAAGGACCACAGGATGGCTCCAATGGGCCAATCGAGCTAAACATCAAAACATAATAATATATCTGTCTGTCTGTTTGAGGTTTTACTATGACCAAAGGTATGTTTCCTATACTAGCGTTACATTGTGAGTATTATAATGAGGGGGAATGGGAAAGGGGTTGGCTAGGACTGTGAGCGGCTGAAAACGCAATTCCAGAAGAACACAGGCTGGTAGTAATCTGCTGCACAGAGGGAAAAAAGAGTCTATTTTGACAATAATTTACTATTTTACTATTTCAATGGGCAATGCAGGCTCAACAATGCTGCCAGCTACACAGAGAGAGATGGAGAGAGCACGAGAGAGAGATGGAGAGAGCGAGAGAGATGGAGAGAGACAGATAGAGGGGAGGGGGGTCTTCCTAAAGGACCAGATTGCAGTGCTCTCGGGTATGAGACGCCAGAGTGTTTAAAACTGAATCACATCTAATTTATCCCTTGCCAGAAAATAAGTGAAGAGGAACTGCTGATAACTGCTGGGAGACAGAGAGAAGGAGGGAGAGAGAGAGAGGAAAAAGAGAGGAGAGAGCGAAAAGAGAAAGAGAGAGAAAGAGGGAGAAACAGAGAAAGCAAGACCAGGGAGAGAGAGAAAGAGAGAGCAAGACCAGGGAGAGAGAGAAAGAGAGAGCAAGACCAGAGAAAGAGAGAAAGAGAGAGCAAGACCAGGGAGAGAGAGAAAGAGAGAGCAAGACCAGGGAGAGAGAGAAAGAGAGAGCAAGACCAGGGAGAGAGAGAAAGAGAGAGCGAAACAAGGGAGGAGGAAGAGAAAGAGAGAGCGAAACAAGGAGGGAGAGAACAACGTCAAGTAAGGCGTATTTAAAACATAAGCTATTCTGGAAGTTTTGTGGGTATTTAGATCCAATAAATGGGAAGCGGCTATTGATTTAAGCTCCAAACAGCAAGCGGAGATTCGCTTCCTTATTTCACAGATTACACACAACACAATGAGAAGTCCACTGGGAATAGATGGTTGTGGAAGTCTTCCTCCTTCCCCTTTCTTCTACACAAAGGAGAAATACGCGCCAAACTTTGAGTCATGATCTCATATGATACTACTGCTGTGCTGATAGTGCTTCCTACATCAATATCCTGTGATTTATAACCTACACAGAATGATAACTAAATACACGTTCTCTGCTCAGACCCATGAGGTTATTAAATGAGGATTTAATGGTACATTGACTCTTAGGCTGTGTTTAGAGAGGCAGTCCAATTCTGATATTTTTTACACTAATTGGTCAAATGTTGACCAATCACATCAGATCTTTTCACATCAGATCTTCTTCAGAGCTGATCTGATTGGTCAAGAGACACATTAGAGGGGGGGGGGGGGGATATCTCAATTCGTCTGCCTGTCTAAACGCAGCCATTGTCACCTAGCAGAAGTTGCTGCAAATAGAGTGAACCGTTGATGTCGGCTTCAACTGGAGAGGAGTACGCAGGTGGAAACCAGAGGGTCAACAACATTTTAACGTTTTAATTCCATGAAAAATGTTCTAACTACTTACCGCTGGAGATCTTTCTCTGCACAACTGAGACTGAGTTCACTGATCTTAGACAAAGGTGCTGGACCAGTGAGGCTACAGATCAACATCGCTTAAAAGCTCCCTAAAAAAATGGTTCAATATTGTTCACAGGTCCACTACTTTATCATTCACTGGCTGTGAGTTTCAGTTCGGTCATAATCCGCTTTCCATGGCCCACATCAGAACACTGGACTGCCCTTACAAAGCAAAGCCCCGCACTCATTCTTTATCAATTCATTTCCCATTGGGCCAACAACATTTCCTTAATTTTTCTTTCTGGATCCCAAGTCACCTATCAACAGGGACAACGGTTAATGACAAGAAAAAGTAGAACTATTGGGCTTGTGATGAATTTCCTGCTGTGTCAGAGCTACTTTCTGGCAGTGTAGCCGGTGTGTCTGCAGTGCAGAGGCGGCCCCTGAAAATCTGGATGTCATAGTTTATAGCTGGGCGGCCTGGTGCTTGGCTGGAGGTGTCAGCCTTGGTTACACGCCCGGCACGCAGATGCTCATCGCCCAGGGAGCCTGGGATTGAGCTTTAGGGATGGATAGAGCCCAAAGCGACAACACTGTACCAGAGTATATCCTAAACCCATTTACACATGATCTACGGAAGTATACTGCACACCAATGATAGCCACACAGTTTATACCGTCCTATTGGATACAGTAAGTCATATACTATTATTGAAACATGATATACAGTGGGGAGAATAAATAAAGAACAAATATATATTTCATTAGTTTACTCCTATCAGGCGATGGGTGGTAGGACTAGGGGAAAATAGTAAAGAAAGAAAATATATTTCAAAAATATATATTTCAAATATATATATATATACAGTTGAAGTCAGAAGTTTACATACACATTAGCCAAAGTGAGGACCAAGATGCAGCGTGGTATGTGCTCATCATTATTTTAATAAACTGAACACTAAATACAACAAGGAAGAAAAGCAACAACCGAAACAGCTCCGTCAGGTGCAAAACACACTCAACAGAAAATAAACACCCACAACCCAACAGTGAAACCCAGGCTACCTAAGTATGATTCTCAATCAGGGACAACAATTGACAGCTGCCTCTGATTGAGAACCATACTAGGCCGAACTCAAAAACCAACATAGAAAAACAAACATAGACTGCCCACCCAACTCACGCCCTGACCATACTAAAACAAAGATATAATAACAGAACTAAGGTCAGAACGTGACACTGACATTTAATCCTAGTAAAAATTCCCTGTCTTAGGTCAGTTAGGATCACCACTTTATTTTAATAATGTGAAATGTCAGAATAATAGTAGGGAGAATGATTCATTTCAGCTTTTATTTCTTTCATCACATTCCCAGTGGGTCAGAAGTTTACAAACACTCAGTTAGTATTTGGTAGCATTGCCTTTAAATTGTTTAACTTGGGTCAAACGTTTTGGGTAGCTTTCCACAAGCTTCCCACAATAGGTTGGGTGAATTTTGGTGTAACTGAGTCAGGTTTGTAGGCCTCCTTGCTCGAACACGCTTTTTCAGTTCTGCCCACACATTTTCTATGGGATGGACATCAGGGCTTTGTGATGGTCACTCCAATGCCTTGACTTTGTTGTCCTTAAGCGATTTTGCCACAACTTTGGAAGTATGCTTGGGGTCATTGTCCATTTGGAAGACTATTTGCGACCAAACTTTAACTTCCTGACTGATGTCTTGCTTCAATATATCCACATCATTTTCCTGCCTCATGATGCCATCTATTTTGTGAAGTGCACCAGTCCCTCCTGCAGCAAAGCACCCCCACAAGATGATGTTGCCACCCCAGTGCTTCACGGTTGGGATGGTGTTCTGCGGCTTGCAAGCGTCCCTCTTTTTCCTCCAAACATAACGATGGTCATTATGTCCAAACAATTCAATTTTTGTTTCATCAGACCAGAAGGCATTTCTCCAAAAAGTACGATCTTTGTCCCCGTGTGCAGTTGCAAACCGTAGTCTGGCATTATTATGGCAGTTTTGGAGAAGTTGCTTCTTCCTTGCTGAGCGGCCTTTCAGGTTATGTCGATATAGGACTCATTTTACTGTGGATATAGATACTTTTGTACCTATTTCCTCCAGCATCTTCACAAGGTCCTTTGCTGTTGTTCTGGGATTTGTTCTGGGATTGATTTGCACTTTTTGCAAAGTATGTTAATCTCTAGGAGACAGAACGCGTCTCCTTTCTGAGCGGTATGACGGCTGCGTGGTCCCATGGTGTTTATACTGGCGTACTATTGTTTGTACAGATGAACGTGGTACCTTCAGGTATTTGGAAATTGCTCTCAAGGATGAACCAGACTTGTGGAGGTCTACAATTGTTTTTCTGAGGTCTTGGTTGATTTCTTTTGATTTTCCCATGATGTCAAGCATAGATGCACTGAGTTTGAAGGTAGGCCTTGAAATACATCCACAGGTACACCTCCAATTGACTCAAATGATGTCAATTAGCCTATCAGAAGCTTCTAAAGCCATGACGTCAGTTTCTGGAATTTTCCAAGCTGTTTAAAGGCACATTCAACTTAGTGTATGTAAACTTCTGACCCACTGGAATTGTGATAGTGAATTATAAGTTAAATAATCTGTCTGTAAACAATTGTTGGAAACATTACTTGTGTCATGCACAAAGTAGATGTCCTAACCGACTTGACAAAACTATAGTTTGTTAACAAAAAATTTGTGGAGTGGTTCAAAAATGAGCTTTAATGACTCCAACCTAAGTGTTTGTAAACTTCTGACTTCAACTGTATATATTTATAAAAAAATTATATACATATGGGGAATTGGAAATGATGCAGACAATTCCATTGATAGAAGTCACAATCAATCTGCAATATGAAAGCTGAAGCCTTAATGGGCCATCCGGAGAATCAACAACTGTGTGAGACTGACTTTCCTTTGCATTGTTTGTCCATGTGAATGGAGCCTGCTGTTGTTTATCATGTGTGTGTGCGTGGTTATATGATACATGATTGCGTATGCATGAGTTTGTGTGTACTTTTCTTAGTATTACTGTGTGTGTCCACTGAAGTAAATCCTTGATTGTGTTTCATGCCCTCTAAGGCGGTTGGCAGTCAAATGCGTCATGGTCCCTAAACACCGCCGCAACTCCAACTGGATTACACACACCTAGCACTATGGGTCAGGCGCTTGGATTAAACACATTGTTGGGCAGGTGTTTAGGGCCCAATTTGGCAACCTCACTGTAAATGCCTGGTATCAAATCTCTCCATCTATCGGCCCCACATCAAACACAAAGTCGCTGTACATGTTATATGTAAAATAGGACTAGTTTTACCGCTAGTGTACCGCCTGCTGGCTAGTGCACCGCCTGCTGGCTAGTGCACCGCCTGCTGGCTAGTGCACCGCCTGCTGGCTAGTGCACCGCCTGCTGTCTAGTGCACCGCCTGCTGGTTAGTGCACCGCCTGCTGGCTAGTGCACCGCCTGCTGGCTAGTGCACCGCCTGCTGGCTAGTGCACCGCCTGCTGGCTAGTGCACCGCCTGCTGTTATAGGTAGGAAGGTATTTGAGGAAGAGAGCCGAGCCTTTGTGTTGAAACTCTCTCAGAGCTTGAGGAACATGCAGTCTGGGCGCTGGGGAGGATTAAGCTCGGAGGTGATTTATTTTACACTTTCTGATACAGTATTCATTTTGAGCGAGTGAGAAAAAGGAAGAAAGAGAGAATAACAGAGAGAGAGAAAAAGAAATGGCTCAAGGAAATGCCCTTAGTATTTCTGCAGTGTATTGGCTACTCACCTCTGGCTAAAGCATATGAATTGGAAGGTTCAATACTGTCTGCGTTAACCCTTGATATACCGCTTCGTATCGAGACACATGGATTCATAAGAAGATTTTGATAGACAGGTTAAAGTGTTAACTATTTAATTTGTGAATGTTGCCTTTCCATTAACTGGTCTTTTTTTTCACACTTCAATCACAACAGAGGCCGTAGTTTTCAATCAAAGAGATGCAATGCAATTGATCTCCTATTCACACACATGTGCACACTCAAGCACAAACACACACTTCCAACCCCCTAGCCTCTGGAAGTACAGTAGATGGGTAGGAGGAGTTGACAGCCGTGGTGTAAGTACTCATAAAGCTTTTTCACACTTAATGACCCAGGGTGAATGCATCACTTTATTTTAATTAAGTCGCAGGAGGAACCTCTTCAGAGAGAGAGAGAGAGAGAGAGAGAGAGAGAGAGAAAGAGAGAGAGAGAGAGAGAGAGAGAGAGAGAGAGAGAGAGAGAGAGAGAGACAGAGAGAGAGAGAGAGAGACAGAGAGAGAGAGAGAGAGAGAGAGAGAGAGAGAATGAGAGAGAGAGAGAGAGAGATTGAAACACGTACAAAAGGATACGCTAACACCATGCGAGGTCCTTTGTTTGAGAAAGGCATGGTGGCCTTGTGTCTTTACACATGTACATTTGGAAAGTATTCAGACCCCTTGACTTTTCCCCCATTTTGTTACATAACAGCCTTAGTCTTAAATGGATTAAATAAAAAAAATCCTCATCAATCTACACACAATACCTCATAATGACAAAAGTGCCACAATGACAAATCCCCATACTGACATTTTTGCAAAACAGAAATACCTTATTTACATAAGTATTCAGACCCTTTGCTATGAGACTCGAAATTGAGCTCAGGTGCATCCTGTTTCAATTGATCAACCTTGAGATGTTTCTACAACTTGATTAGAGTCCACCTGTGGTAAATTCAATTTATTAGACATAATTTGGAAAGGCACACACCTGTCTATACAAGGTCCCACAATTGACAGTGCATGTCAGAGCAAAAACCAAGCTATGAGGTCAAAGGAATTGACCGTAGAGCTCCGAGACAGGATTATGTCAAGGCTCAGATCTGGGGAAGGGTACCAAAAAATGTCTGCAGCATTGAAGGTCCCCAAGAACAGTGGCCTCCGTCATTCTTAAATGGAAGAAGTTTGGAACCACCAAGACTCTTCCCAGAGCTGGCCGCCCGGTCAAACTGAGCAACTGGGGAAGAAGGGCCTTGTTCAGGGAGGTGACTAAGAACCCGATGGTCACTCTGACAAAGCTCCAGAGTTCCTCTGTGGAGATGGGAGAACCTTCCAGAAGGACAACCATCTATGCAGCACTCCACCATTCAGACCATTATGGTAGAGTGGCCACACAGAATCCACTCCTCAGTAAAATACACATTACAGCCCGCTTGGAGTTTGCCAAAAGGCACCTAAAGACTCTCAGACCATGAGAAACATGATTCTCTGGTCTGATGAAACCAATATTGAACTCTTTGGTTTGAATGCCAAGCCACACATCTGGAGGAAACCTGGCACCATCCCTACGGTGAAGCATGGTGGTGGCAGCATCATGGTGTGGGATGTTTTTCAAAGGCAGGGACTGGGAGACTAGTCAGGATCAAGGCAAAGAGGAATGGAGGTAAGTGCAGAGAGATCCTTGATGAAAACCTGCTCCAGAAAGCTCCGAACCTAAGAATGGGGGCGACAGTTCATCTTCCAACAGGATAATGACCCTAAGCACACAGCCAAGACAACACATGGATGTCCTTTCGTGGCCCAGCCAGAGCCCGGACTTGAACCCGATCAAAAATCTCTTGAGAGACCTGAAAATAGCTGTGCAGAGATGCTCCCCATTCAACCGGACAAAGCTTGAAAGGATCTGCAGAGAAGGATGGGAGAAACTCCCCAAATAGAGGTGTGCCAAGCTTGTAGCGTCATACCCAAGAAGACTGGAGGCTGGAATCGCTGCCAAAGGCGCTTCTACAAAGTACTGAATACGGACCTGAATACAGGTAACTGCCAAAATAAATGAAACACCAACATAAAGTGTCATAATAGGGCACTGGGCATTGGGCCATCACGAGCCAGAACAGCTAGACATAGATTCTACAAGTGTCTGGATGCAACACCATTCTTCCATGAGAAATTACAGCATTTGGTGTTTTGTTGATGGTGGTGGAAAAAAACGCTGCCTCAGGTGCCACTCCAGAATCTCCAGAATGGGTTGAGATCTGGTAACTGACACACACACACACACACACACACACACACACACACACACACACACACACACACACACACACAAACACACACACACACACACACACTTTAAACCCCCTATGCTTTCAGAGATCTCTTCTTCCAGCTATGGAAGACAAAACAATGATAATGCGTTAATACGTACAGAGAACACACATTCCGCCATTTTCCAAGGTGTGAATGCATTCCATTTTCCAAGGTGTGAATGCATTCCATTTTCCGAGGTGTGTCCATTTTCCGAGGTGTGAATGCATTCCATTTTCCGAGGTGTGCATGCATTCCATTTTCCGAGGTGTGCATGCATTCCATTTTCTGAAGTGTGATTGCATTCCATTTTCCGAGGTGTGAATGCATTCCATTTTCCAAGGTGTGAATGCATTCCATTTTCCGAGGTGTGAATGCATTCCATTTTCCGAGGTGTGCATGCGTTCCATTTTCCGAGGTGTGAATGCATTCCATTTTCCGAGGTGTGCATGCATTCCATTTTCTGAAGTGTGATTGCATTCCATTTTCCGAGGTGTGCATGCGTTCCATTTTCGAAGGTGAGAATGCGTTCCATTTTCCGAGGTGTGAATGCTTTCCATTTTCCGAGGTGTGAATGCATTCCATTTTCCGAGGTGTGCATGCATTCCATTTTCTGAAGTGTGATTGCATTCCATTTTCCGAGGTGTGAATGCATTCCATTTTCCGAGGTGTGCATGCATTCCATTTTCTGAAGTGTGATTGCATTCCATTTTCCGAGGTGTGCATTTTCCGTTCCATTTTCGAGATGAGAATGATTTTCGAAATGCGTTCCATTTTCCGAGGTGTGAATGCATTCCATTTTCCGAGGTGTGAATGCATTCCATTTTCCGAGGTGTGAATGCGTTCCATTTTCCGAGGTGTGCATGCGTTTCATTTTCCGAGATGAGAATGCGTTACATTTTCGGAGGTGTGAATGCGTTCCATTTTCCGAGGTGTGAATGCATTCCATTTTCCGAGGTGTGAATGCGTTCCATTTTCCGAGGTGTGAATGCGTTCCATTTTCCGAGGTGTGCATGCATTCCATTTTCCATTTTCCGAGATGAGAATGTTACATTTTCGGAGGTGTGCATGTGTTCCATTTTCCGAGGTGTGAATGCGTTCCATTTTCCGAGGTGTGCATGCGTTCCATTTTCCGAGATGAGAATGCGTTCCATTTTCGGAGGTGTGAATGCGTTCCATTTTCCGAGGTGTGAATGCATTCCATTTTCCGAGGTGTGAATGCGTTCCATTTTCCGAGGTGTGCATGCATTCCATTTTCTGAGGTGTGCATGCATTCCATTTTCCGAGGTGTGCATGCATTCCATTTTCTGAGGTGTGCATGCATTCCATTTTCCGAGGTGTGCATGCATTCCATTTTCCGAGGTGTGTTCTCCTCGCTCAGGAAATATCAAGGAGAATAAATGTTTTCATTAGCTAAAAAAGGAACTTTGGTTCCGAAAGATTTCAAATGGATTTTTCTCTTCTTGAAACTCAAAGGAAAGTGCACTTTTTGACAAAGAGAAAAAAGCGAGAGCAGAAAACAACATCAATCCCGGTAGGCGGAGGGGTGAAGAAAAAAAACTTGACAAGTGCAGACAGGAAATTGAATCACTTGACAATTTGCCTCGCTGCTGGGCCTGGTTCAGGGGTGTCAGGATTATTCTGTAGGAGGCCTCGAATGAATGAGTCAATCACTCGACCTGCACCTCGGTTGATCTCTGCTAGTTTTACACATCACACGCTCACTAAAACTAACTCTCTCTTTCTCGCTCCCTCTCTACCTCTGGCAGTTACTTATTACTTGCATATCTAAACTGACAACATGTACCTGTTCAATAATTCACATGGCTTTGAGATGAGTCTCCGGGTGAGGTCATGTGTTAGACAAGGAGTCAGAGGTTGACTTAAGTTTCTGTAGTCTGGTGCCAGCTCATTTGAAGATAATGGGTGTACGGGCTAATTAACAAATAACATGAGCTACAACTCTGAGCTTTGATTAGTCTCTTATGTGCCTCTACTGGAAACAACATCTCTAATTTAGAAGAAATATAACTCGTATCTCTAATTGTGTAATTTGAAATAACAAAGTCTAAAATCTAATTGTATTCAATTAGAGTTAATATAACCTGTTAGACTGATAAGTAAAAAAGGGAGGAAACAATCATTAAAGCTTTTAACTGTGGACTTTTATGATTTCTTAATTCAACACCATTTTGGAGTTAAGAGAACGCTTAGGGTCAAACAAATATTTTTACCACCTTCAAAGAGCATAATTCAGCCTCAATGATGGTTTGTTCACTATCACTATAAAGATCTTCAAGTTGGACAGTTTTTTGTGCCAAATATCTTATTTGATTTTCTGTGCGTGTTGTACAAATGTTTCACACCAAATGTTTTAATCATAATGAGATTAATGTCATCTGTAATTGGAACAATTTAAATAACCCTTTTTTAAAAAGGGTAACTTTGCTCTATAATCCTGCCCCTGTGTTATAAATGAAGTCCCTCCACATGAACACGGCAGACGTGGCGTCACCCCGTTTAATGAGGTATTCCGTAGTAATGCAAGAGGACAGGGTGTAGCGACTACAGCGACTTGCGAGGGGCGTCTCTGCGGGGTCTAACCTGAGCGCGATACATGGAGACCATTCCGTTCCAATCACCCTCCCACCGCTACACACCCAGCAGGGATAATATACTTCCTCGCTTATCAAATGCCGTGATGGCACATTTAATGAAATACCTTTTCTATTTGGATTGGCCCGTTTTTGCCTCGCCATGCACTGCCTCGGCTAGAGGGCCTTAAAGGCGTCTCCGTGTGCCGGAGACTGATAAAGTCATTACACTGTTATAGTCATCATCGTAGTCCGTGGACGTGTGTTCCTTTGTTCACCATGCGATATATTACATGCCAGGGTTCCCCAAAAGGCGGCCCGTGGAGATTTTCTCCAAGTGATTTTACATTTTGGAAATCTGTTCCCAAGTATTCCCAGGAATACTAGAGAGACACGTGATCGCATACAAATGTAAGCAAGGTTTGAAATTATTCTGTTTTAGCCAAATATTGCTTCTGTTTGGGCTACTTGCGGTCAATTTGCAGTCGACAAAATATTTGAGATTATGTTCCGCCCCCCGGGCCATCCGCTCAAGAAGATAATAAGCCTGCGGCTGAATCTAGTTGATGATCCCTGTTATAAACCTTAAATATGTAGCATGATCAGAAATACTCACGAAGCAGTCATAACCATGGATATCCTATTCAATTACTAGAGGGGTTATGTCATCAACCCGCAACATTACAGAATGTATTCTAATTCCAAATTCTATGGTCATAACACTGAACATGGGTAAAGGGTGCATATGACTGCCTGTGTTCTTTAGTCCACAGTGAGATATGCAACATACGTGTTTGTGAAATACCATTCTCACATGCAACAAGATTAGAATAGTTGTGAAACGGCAATACAAATGAACATCGGATGAATAAACCCCACAACAGCGATTCATATGCTTGAGGAAGCATCTATAATCCTGTATACACATTCTCTGTCCCTCATCCCTTCTTTCCATTGTGGTTGCAGGCATCTATTTTTCCTGACTATGTAAACACACCCCTGCTTGCTGATGATTGGTCAGCCCGGCCCTGGGAAGTTAGAGCTGGCCCCACACATATGCTCTTGGTTGATACCCGTGCATCGAAGAACCTTGAACTTGAAATTGACGTGCTGTTTTCCAGGAAGACGGGCTTTGTCCCCCTTAACTGTCTCCATAATATGTATTAAAGAAAAATGATCTGCCTTTATCTCTTGCGGCGTGTACGTTGGCATCATTTCATTTGTGATGCCTGGCTATGTACTTTTCTTCTCTCTCTCTCTCTCTCTTTTTTCCTTCTTCTTACTTTCTCTCCCGAGTGCATAGATTCCTCCAGGGTCAATGTATTTTAAGAAAGAAAAAGGCAAGTCTTTAAAAGCCGGCCGCTAGCTTCGATTCTGAAACCGCATCTCTCTGCGCCTCAGCCACACCCATATCAACATGAGAGGGAGTACGAAGCCACACCCATATCAACATGAGAGGGAGTACGAAGCCACCACTCGGCACAACCTCTTTGGTAAAGCACTAGTAATTAAAAGTAGCCACTGGTCACCATTCATTGGCTAAGTGGGCACTTCCTTCCTCTCATCAATGGTGCTTTGCTCAACCATAATAGCATTCGCCTATTCAGCAATTCGTCATCAATAGTCCCCTATTCTAATAAAGACTACATCACCCACAATTGTCAGACACTTCCTGGTTGGCTGATACACCTTCATACTGTATCTTGTAGGTGTAAGCTCCCCCTTTGTCAGGACTTTATTGAGAATGAGAGCCGGTTAAATATCTCTGCGCTCCGGCGGCAGATTAAGATCATTCCAATCCAAAGCATAGGCCCCGGCCTCGAAGAAAAATCAAGGGCAATTAACAGAACATAAAGAGCGTATCGCTTCCCATCTCGGTGGATCTTGTGTTACCACTGTAAGGGATAGGTTTTATCTACCCCTCCAGACCCTCAGAGGGTGTACCACACACACACACACACACACACACACACACACACACACACACACACACACACACACACACACACACACACACACACAGAGCGCGGAACAATTTGACTTAAGTCTCTACATCAGAACAGTGTTAGGCTTTGAGGTCCCCTGGGGTGGAATTTTTCCCCAGGAACATTCTTATTACCTGCACCGTTCCAATTCTAGTTCAAAGGCAAGCTTGAGGGATGCATGTCCCGGAGTGAGCCACTGCCTGTAGAGACAGTTAGGAAGCCTGGTTGTTGGAACACTGGAACACACAGCTATCTGGATGGAATGAGTTCTCCCTGGAGCAAGGAATACTGTCGGCCTGTGTGTTAAGTTTGAAATGGCCAAGCTCAGATAACCTCTCCCTGAGGCCTGGCGGTTGAAAACACAAACCTCCTTTAGAAGGGCTTGTATCTGGGGCAATTTTCCGAGGTGTGCATGCGTATGTGATGGCTTACCTTAGCAAACCTCTCACTAAGGCATTAGCTGCCACTCACACACGGAGCAGCAGAGTCTACCACTTCCTGGGAGGGTAAATGTGTCTGGATATCTTCGCATGATCAGACAACTGAAACGGTATTGGTATACTGGTTCAACATGATCAGACAACTGAAACTGTATTGGTATACTGGTTCAACATGATCAGACAACTGAAACTGTATTGGTATACTGGTTCAACATGATCAGACAACTGAAACTGTATTGGTATACTGGTTCAACATGATCAAACAACTGAAACTGTATTGGTATACTGGTTCAACATGATCAGACAACTGAAACTGTATTGGTATACTGGTTCAACATGATCAGACAACTGAAACGGTATTGGTATACTGGTTCAACATGATCAGACAACTGAAACTGTATTGGTATACTGGTTCAACATGACCAGACAACTGAAACGGTATTGGTATACTGGTTCAACATGATCAGACAACTGAAACGGTATTGGTATACTGGTTCAACATGATCAGACAACTGAAACTGGTATTGGTATACTGGTTCAACATGATCAGACAACTGAAACTGTATTGCTATACTGGTTCAACATGATCAGACAACTGAAACGGTATTGGTATACTGGTTCAACATGATCAGACAACTGAAACGGTATTGGTATACTGGTTCAACATGATCAGACAACTGAAACTGTATTGGTATACTGGTTCAACATGATCAGACAACTGAAACTGTATTGGTATACTGGTTCAACATGATCAGACAACTGAAACTGTATTGGTATACTGGTTCAACATGAAACGGTCAGAACAACTGAAACTGTATTGGTATACTGGTTCAACATGACATGAAACTGTATTGGTATACTGGTTCAACATGATCAGACAACTGAAACGGTATTGGTACACTGGTTCAACATGATCAGACAACTGAAACTGTATTGGTATACTGGTTCAACATGATCAGACAACTGAAACTGTATTGGTATACTGGTTCAACATGATCAGACAACTGAAACTGTATTGGTATACTGGTTCAACATGGTTCAACATGATCAGACAACTGAAACGGTATTGGTATACTGGTTCAACATGATCAGACAACTGAAACTGTATTGGTATACTGGTTCAACATGACCAGACAACTGAAACTGTATTGGTATACTGGTTCAACATGACCAGACAACTGAAACTGTATTGGTATACTGGTTCAACTGAGCTACAAATGTATTCCATTTTAAACTTCCCGTGAGGTGGTCTTATGCAATGTCTTAAGAAACTTTAATGTTGTGTATCCATACAGGACACAGAAGGAGAGAGAGAGAGAGAGGAAGGACAGAGGGAGTGGGTGATGGAGAGATTGCAGACATGCAGAGAATTCCCAGCGCTGTCCTCCCACAGTGTTCGCACGGCTACCACAGTTAGACAACCAATTAGCAAAGAGTGGTGAGCAGGTGGAGATCTCTTGGCCTGGCAAACACTGCTCACATCACCTGCTCTCTCCCTCTTTCTCTCTCTTCTGTGTCCCTGCCTCCCTCAATGGTCATCCACTCATCAGTAGAATGTCTCTGTGGACCTCTCCCCTCTAAAGACCTCGTCTACGAGGCCTGAGGCCTGGCTAAACAGCTCAATATGAGAACGGGATGAAGAGGAAGACATGGAGGAGTGTGGATGAGGAGGAAAAACACACCATCAACCTAGGAACCACATACAGAATGATGTCCTTAGCAGTTGGCTGGACAGGGGAAAGCCTGGCCTACTCAGTGAGTAAGGTGGATACAGAGCCTTGGGGCCGAAGGAGCACTTAGTGGAGCCTGCCAGTAAACCATGGATACTACAGGGCAGAGTAGACAGGCTATTAGAGGCTAGAGCACCCAACCACCAGCCCAGAGGCCAAATCCAGGCCCTGGCAAAGACAGGCAGCTGGAAGCGGACCAGGCCTCATGGGGTAAACCCTGTTGGAAGGAGGGATAGCAGAGGCAAGCAGCAGATCAGACAGTCAACAATTCAATGCAATGCAGTGCCTCTTTTCACACACAGACACACACACATTTTTAAGCTCTACATACATACACATACAGCAAACCATTAAAACAATCAACCTGGCAGTTTTTCCAGTGTTGAGCAGCGGTTGGAAGCTTTTCCAGAGACACAAAATGACCTACCGTAGGATATTAACACATAATCTTCCATCACTGCATCGCCCCACTAGAACACGCCCAGAAGTGTCAGGGTACATAAACAGCTGTGTACGTAGCCTGTGAATTCTGACTAGAATACCACATATAATCAACCAAAGACTGCTCATATTTCCCTACCATTGCAAGGTACATTATTTGGTATCGATCCTATCCTCGGTACTCTAAAGGGGGTGGCAGGTAGCCTAGTGGTTGGAGCGTTGGGCCAGTAACTGAACGGTTGCTGGATTGAATCCCTGAGCTGGTACAAATCTTTCATCCTGCCCATGAGCAAGGCAGTTAACCTACTGTTCCCTGGGCGCCGATGACGTGGATGTCGATTAAGGCAGCCCCCTGCACCTCTCTGATTCAGAGGGGTTGGGTTAAATGCGACCAGGTATTTCCCTTTCGCTTAATGTAGTACTGCTTCTGTGACCAATAGTTCCCCACCACTCTAGGAGGATTCCCTGTTGCTAGACGCTCCATCTTGCTAATATTATGCAAATGTGATATTGTAATATCATATGTAAATATGTACAATATTACTCCTGGAACTGTCCAGGGCTCGCATGCCCGGTGGGGTTTCAGTTTTTCGAGAGTTTGGGACTATATAGTTCTATCTGTATTTTAGTAATGTAGTTATTGTCATGGCCTTGTTCTGTTCAATGTTCTCTACCTATATAGTACTCTAAATACCCCAATTCATGTTGATATGTTCGAAAGAATACTAGATAAAAATTGCTGACACCAATCAAACCAATGCCTCCCCCAGAGGGTTTGGAACGTTAAAGCCAATTATCTACCAATTATCTTTTTGCAGATAGAACCTTATATAGTCCCAAGCTCTCATTTTACCCAGAGCAGGACATGCATCTGGGTGGCACCGCGCTGTCTGAACTCCACACTAATGAAACGGTCATTTTTGGGGACAAAACCTATTTCCTCATTAGTATTCCGGAAGTATCCGTGTGGGTGTGTGACATCAATCAATCTATTTCACAGGAGCCTGTAGTTTCTCATCAGCTGATATCAATCAAGCTCAGGTTAATGGGCCTCCAGCATTAATCTGGGGATGCGAGGTCTACTCAGGAATGCATCACGCAACCCGCCAGCTAAAAACACAAATGAGGTGAAATCAGTGTTCCTGCAAAGGGCAGGTATGGAGTGAACGCACGAAGGGATAAATACATGCAAACAAATTGACATAATTATTCATGGTCACACACAATACTGCAGAATTACAACTGTACCTTGGTCCTCTCATATGTGGAAATACATACAGACATCCCCACATTATAAATAGGCGCTGGGTGGCATCCACACACATTTCTCTAGACCGGGTTGAATACCATAGTGCATACCCACACATACAAACAGCTTGTGAGCTACCACGAGCACACGGCCCGACATCCTCTATGCCACTCTGCTGGGAAAGGTGTATTATAGCTCCAAACACACGCACACGCACACACACGCACACAGACACACCCTGCCCTGTGGGTGGCAGGGCAAGAGTGACCAGTGCTCCTCACCTCCCTGCCCCAGCATTCCCTGGGGCAGGTAGGTAGACTATTATGACCCCTCTCCTCTCTTTCTGTCTCCACCTCCATCTGCCTCCCCCAGAGGTCCTTCTCACAACAACCAAGGCTGAGATTCACCCCCTCACCCAGCTAGCCAGGAGTATGCGAGGACATTACATCAGCTCATTATTTCTCCCGTTATTGCTCGTTTCATGACGCCTACGGTCCTGGATGTGTGAGGAAGTAACAACAGGTTCACCGGCATGGCAAGACAACTGGGCAAGACACTTCTCTCTCATTGCATATTATGTTCTATGCTGTAAAAAACGAACTAATCGATGCTACACCTTTTCCCCGCTCCATCAGTGTATGTGCTGTGCTCACATGACCCACTTCCATTACAAAGTCTATTTGCGATGGGACCTGCGTGTGTGTTCTGCATAACACACAGACGCCTCCTCCTCCTCGGCCTGCTATGCAGTATTGTGTTCAAGTCAGGTCAGGGGGTGCACGGCAAAGAGCTTTCATATTCATCGTTTGAACACAAGGCTCGCTGATAAATCTGAGGGGCCAATAGGGGTGATCTCTATTGTATTTATTCATGGCTTGGATGTCTAGACCGGAGATGCAGGAAGTGACTGGCTTTCAGAGCCCGCATGCTAACCACAGATATGCTACACTTGTCTGACATTCTAGACACACATAGCCTTTTTTAAAGTAAAGGTGTTATTGCAGGACATTTCACAGTTCACAACATAGCACTTTTCCCAGCTACAAGCACATAACCAACCCTTTTACTGTCTCCATCCCCTTTCGGTGGCAGCCATTTTGTCCTGTTTTATGATAGGCATGCTTAATCAGGCCCCAGAAGTGAAACCCCTACGACGAGACATGAGAGATGCTCTGTAAAATCCCTGTGAATGTAGAGCCCTGGGTCGGATGACCAGCGTGGAAACTGTGGGAAATGATATGGTGTGGGAGTAGAGGGGAGAGAAATGATATGGTGTGGGAGTAGAGGGGAGAGAAATGATATGGTGTGGGAGTAGAGGGGAGAGAAATGATATGGTGTGGGAGTAGAGGGGAGAGAAATGATATGGTGTGGGAGTAGAGGGGAGAGAAATTATATGGTGTGGGAGTAGAGGGGAGAGAAATTATATGGTGTGGGAGTAGAACAGTGAGAGACAGAATAACAACAACAAAATCCAGAGAAACGCATGTCAAAAATTTTATAAATTGATTTGCATTTTAATGAAGGAAATAAGTATTTGACCCCTCTGCAAAACATGACTTAGTACTTGGTGGCAAAACCCTTGTTGGCAATCACAGAGGTCAGACGTTTCTTGTAGTTGGCCACCAGGTTTGCACACATCTCAGGAGGGATTTTGTCCCACTCCTCTTTGCAGATCTTCTCCAAGTCATTAAGGTTTGAGGCTGACGTTTGGCAACTCAAACCTTCAGCTCCCTCCACAGGATTAAGGTCTGGAGACTGGCTAGGCCTCTCCAGTACCTTAATGTGCTTCCTCTTGAGCAAATATTTTGTTGCCTTGGCCTTGTGTTTTGGGTCATTGTCATAATGGAATACCCATTCACGACCTATTTTCAATGCCCTGGCTGAGGGAAGGAGGTTCTCACCCAAGATTTGACAGTACATGGCCCCGTCCATCGTCCCTTTGATGCTGTGAAGTTGTCCTGTCCCCTTAGCAGAAAAACACCCTCAAAGCATAATGTTTCCACCTCCATGTTTGACGGTGGGGATGGTTTTCTTGGGGTCATAGGCATCATTCCTCCTCCTCCAAACACAGCGAGTTGAGTTGATGCCAAAGAGCTCCATTTTGGGCTCATCTGACCACAACACTTTCACCCAGTTGTCCTCTGAATCATTCAGATGTTCAATGGCAAACTTCAGACGGGCATGTATATGTGCTTTCTTGAGCAGGGGGACCTCGCGGACGCTGCAGGATATCAATCCTTCACGGTGTAGTGTGTTACCAATTGTTTTCTTGGTGACTATGGTCCAAGCTGCCTTGAGATCATTGACAAGATCCTCCCGTGTAGTTCTGGGCTGATTCCTCATCATTCTCATGATCATTGCAACTCCACGAGGTGAGATCTTGCATGGAGCCCCAGGCCGAGGGAGATTGACAGTTCTTTTGTGTTTCTTCCATTTGCGAATAATCGCACCAACTGTTGTCATCTTCTCATCAAGCTGCTTGGCGATGGTCTTGTAGCCCATTCCAGCCTTCTGTAGGTCTACAATCTTGTCCCTGACATCCTTGGAGAGCTCTTTGGTCTTGGCCATGGTGGAGAGTTTGGAATCTGATTGATTGATTGCTTCTGTGGACAGGTGTCTTTTATACAGGTATATACTTCCTTTAAGAGTTTTTTATCCCTTTAAGAGTGTGCTCCTAATCTCAGCTCGTTACCTGTATAAAAGACACCTGGGAGCCAGAAATCTTTCTGATTGAGAGGGGGTCAAATACTTATTTCCCACATTAAAATGCAAATCAATTTATAACAAACGTACAAAATCAGCAGGGGATCAAGTACTTTTTTCCCTCACTGTAAGAACACAAACATTTCGCCTCACCCGCAATGACTTCAGCTAAATCTGTGTATGTGACCAATAAAATGTGATTTTGAATTGCTTACAGGGTTCATTCCGTTACAGGGCTTATTAAACAGAAACAACTCTAAGAGTTAAGTGTAGGTATTCATTTCCAGAGGTTAAGGTTAGGGCTATGGTTTGGGGAAAGAATAAAACCCAAAAATGTGCTGTTTCCATTTAGTATCATCAAATACTCTCCCTGCTTGCTGAATAATTGTGAAATGCTGTGACACATTTGTTTAAGCAGCATGTTCTGGCTGTGAGTGTTGTGAATTTGAGCCCAGTGCTGTCCCATAGTTTTTTGTGTCGAGTGTCGAGTGCCGACGAAGACATTTATTGACATCCTCAAGACCTTCTCAAATGTCAAAATTGACGTGTCTCTGGTGACCAGGCTGCTCAATCACTCCCTTTTTACACGACAGCAGAGGGGTTTTATGGCTAGTGGAGAAAAAGGAGGGGGACTAGCCAATCACAGGAAGTGTAAGAGAGAAAGCATTGAGCATCCGAGAGAAAAAGCTTCCCATTAAGGAACACCCAAAGTGTAATTAAAACATGAGGTGACCTTCAACGCTGAAACCTCACAGAAGAAAATCACTTTTATTCTATCAGCCCGGGTCAGAAGTTATCAAAAGGGGTCTGATGATTAAACAGAGGTAGGTAGAAGTCATCACTTAGTGTCTTCTTCATCGCGTATCCTCCTCGTATCTTCAACATTTTACCAGTGTCTCCCTTCGTTTACGTCAGAGAAGGGGGTTGGACCGCATCGGCGACGACAGCGGGCAGATTTGCAATGATAAGCAGATGATGAATCGGAGCGCGGACGTCGCTATTTCTCTCTGTCACTTTACCTTTTACGCTTCATATTTCACCCTTTTTAATGTCTCAGGGAACACCCCTCCCCCTCCACACACACACACACACACACACACACACTCCTACCCTTTACACCCATAATCACCTCAACCTCTCTCTCTCCGAGGCAAACTTTATCCTTGTTTGGTCTAGACAACCGCTTGCTTGAAATTCATCCCTCCTTCACTTGGCCCTTTCTTTTCTTCATCGCGTATCTCCTCGTGTCTCTGACATTTTACCAGTGTCTCCCTTCATTTATGTCAGAGAGGGTTCGGACCGCACTGGGACGACAACGGGCAGATTTGCAATGATAAGCAGGTGATGAATTGGAGCGTGGACATCGCTATTTCTCTCTGTCACTTTGCCTTATGCACTTCATAATTCACCCTTTTAACGTCTCGGGGAACGCCCATACCCCCACCGCCAATCCTTTACACCCATCATCACCTCAAGTCCTCTCTCTCTCTCTCTGAGGCAAACTTTTTCCTGGCTTGGCCCAGACAACCATTTGCTTCAAATGCATCACTCATTCACTTGTCTTCTCACTAAATTCGACTAGGAGAGGCACTGCCATGAGGAATTTTTTGAATCAGCCTATTGGGTCCCAGTGACAAATCTAGGGCATCTCCTGAACCTGGAGATATAAGGGTCATTCTGTGGCAAACGGGGTCGCTGTCCTTTGAAGATGGGATGGCATTTATCTGCAGATTCTTAACAAAAGTATTTCCCTTTAACGATCCCCTGCCATCCATCTGTATGTACAAGCTGCTCCGAACATCATTCAGCTTGATTTTAACATCACCATATATCTATTGGGATCTGTCCTTTGAACTCAAGCTCTTATCCAGTACTCACTGGGTTTGTTTTCTCAGTCCAATATTCAAATGGGGGTTATGTGTTCTCTCTACCCCTGCAAAGCCCCAAGTTCTCCGCTAACATGTCCTTGAGAGCATTTTATTTATGACTAACACTAATGTTCACATCATACTACCTCAATGGGCTGCATAATAGATTAAGTCCTACAAAAACAGAGGCCCCCCTCGTTCGCCAGCTGTCTGCCACATGCTCTGCCACTGCCATTCCCCTTGCCAATCTGGTATTACAGCTGATATAAACTAGATAAATGTGTTCGGAGATGGATACCATCTCCCTTAATATCCTGTTAGACAGAAGAGGGCTTTTAAATTAAGCTAGATGCCTGACTGGCTGGCGAGACTCCATTTTGTTTCCGTCTCTTTACAACCCATAGCTGCCTGGCTGGCAAAACTCCATTTTGTTTCCATCTCTTTACAACCACCTAACTGTCTGGCTGGCAAGACCCCATTTTGTTCCCATCTCTTTGCAACCCGTAGCTGGCTGGAAAGACTCCATTTGTAACCCATTTCAGGAAACTAGGCGTATGTCGCATGTCGGGACTTCACAGGAGAGCCATTTGAATGTTTTTTTATTTTTATCAAAATGTTTTTTTGGCAGAAATACTTCTGGAACATGTGAACTTTCATGTGCCTTAATAACAAACTTGTATGCCATCTGTCAATACGAATACAATTGTTAAATTATTAGCCTTGTTGGTTGAGCCACAGAAAAAGTCAGCAACCTTCCCACTAGCCATGATTGGCTGAGATGCTGAGTGGGCTGGACATGCCGAGAGAGGAGTTCAGTTTGGTCTGCTATACAGAAGGCGTCTGTCTATTTAAGCTAGTCATTCTGTGTTGGTAAACCTGTCCAACGCAGCTTTTAAAAATATATATATGTAGTGGAGCTGCATAAGTGTTGCTCTCCACTTCTGGAGGTTTGAGTTTTGAAATGAGTGGAATTAGAGTATGATAGCTAAAGTGATGGAGAAAACTCCTGTCTCTGGATTACATCTACAAACTAAGGGCAACCGTGTCATGGCATCCGTGATAGGGAAACGCATCCATCATGCATGATGATGTATACCGTTAAGATAGTCTAGCGTTAGCTAGCTACATTTTCAGATATTACACGTTTCTAATTTTGACAGATGGTGGTTTCATTTCTAGCTAAAGTGTACTGTTAGCTAGCTAGCTAACGTTAGCTGGCTGGCTCCCTAGCTAACGTTACATGTATGATGTTATTATTTATATCCCAGAGCCGTTTACTTTGCTAGTTAGAGCCTGTTAGCTAGCTAGCATTAAACCTGGTTGGTTAGCTCCCAGCAGATACAAGCAGGGTAGTAACGACATGATTTGGCACTATGGTCATTGTTGTTTAACTAGCTAACGTTAGCTGGCTGGCTCATGAGATAACGTTGTGTGACGTGTGTGATCTTACATGTTGTTTACCTAGCCAGGTTCATTGTAGCTAGCTAGCTACATGTCTTAAGCTAAAGTGTACAACACCTGTTGAATATGGCCGGTGTCTGTAAACGTTGGGGGGAAAAAGCGTCATTAATTATTGCCAGCAGAGCTGGTTGGGCTGTTTTGATGTTATCCAGAGGTAAACAAATCATCGGCCAGAGCGTCAAGTGTGCACTCTGAACGCTCCGAGAGCGAAGCGAGATGGGTGGGGATAAAACTCAAGAGGGTGTGAACGATGCTGAATGGGTGTAGACAAAGAAGAGCTCTTCACTAGATACCAAAACATTCAAAGGCCATTTTCTCAAAAGTGATTTTACAAGTTTATCAACTTTCAAAGCCGATTTACTTTCCCATTGTTCCTCAACTACAGTGTATGATTATACTACTTTTATCCAATGTAATTAACACCATTTCAAATGTTGCTACATAAGACCACATCTAGGAGGTGAGTCACATCTAGTTTCCATCTCTTTACCACCTCACTCTGTATCTATTTGTTGTTGCTACCCTACTTTTGTGTGTTGAGACGAAACCTTCAGCAATTACTACTGTACTGACCCATTGTCGGCAAAGGAGTTGCAAGCGAACGCAAGCGCACACAGAAACACAAACACAAACACACAGACACACAAAGAAAAATCCTCTCTTCCTTCGCAATGCCACTGTTCGTCCTTAACCCTCCAAATTCCTATTACAATAGGTTTGCCTTTTCATTTTCTCCATTCTCCATTTTCTCTAACAATTCCATGTGTCCTCTCTTTCACACCAACACCCCCTTTTCCCCTCTCCCCATCCAGAGTATTACAACCAATCTCAGCAAGGCAAATGACAACTGCCTTCAACTGGTCTGAGTTATGTGGTGAAGGCCTACTCGGTATTCTCACTCATGTACTGTCTAAATAATAGGTCTGACTCAGAGGCGCAGGGACAATGACATGTTATTCAATCTACAAACCAGATCAATATCAAAGCCCATCTAAGACTGTTTTCTCATCATCTCTTACCTGCTGTTTGTCTATCAGTGGGAATGGAAGGAGGAACGTTAGGAGAGGGGCTCTGAAGGGAAAATTAAAGTGGGTTGTTGGGGAAAACGCCGCCTCCCAATAAAGATGTGACACATCACACTAAATGAATCTCTGAGTCACACATCAAACTACAGCAGCAAAGGGCTGCTAAGAAATATCTCTGCTATAACCTCTAATTGGGTTTGGCTTCACATAGGAGCCTCTTATAACAACAAAGATGCTAGGAGACAACCTCACCAAACTACATAATCTGAAGAAGAGAGGTGGCAGACAACCTCACCAAACTACATAATCTGAAGAAGAGAGGTGGCAGACAACCTCACCAAACTACATAATCTGAAGAAGAGAGGTGGCAGACAACCTCACCAAACTACATAATCTGAAGAAGAGAGGTGGCAGACAACCTCACCAAACTACATAATCTGAAGAAGAGAGGTGGCAGACAACCTCATCAAACTACATAATCTGAAGAAGAGAGGTGGCAGACAACCTCACCAAACTACATAATCTGAAGAAGAGAGGTGGCAGACAACCTCACCAAACTACATAATCTGAAGAAGAGAGGTGGCAGACAACCTCACCAAACTACATAATCTGAAGAAGAGAGGTGGCAGACAGCCTCACCAAACTCATCATCTGAAGACTCACATAATCTGAAGAAGAGAGGAAGAAGAGAGATGGCAGACAACCTCACCAAACTCACATCATCTGAAGAAGAGAGGTGGCTACATAATCTGAAGAAGAGAGGTGGCAACCTCACAACCCACCAAACTACATAATCTGAAGAAGAGAGGTGGCAGACAACCTCACCAAACTACATAATCTGAAGAAGAGAGATGGCAGACAACATCACCAAACTACATAATCTGAAGAAGAGAGGTGGCAGACAACCTCATCAAACTACATAATCTGAAGAAGAGAGGAAGAAGAGAGATGGCAGACAACATCACCAAACTACATAATCTGAAGAAGAGAGGTGGCAGACAACCTCACCAAACTACATAATCTGAAGAAGAGAGGTGGCAGACAACCTCACCAAACTACATAATCTGAAGAAGAGAGGTGGCAGACAACATCACCAAACTACATAATCTGAAGAAGAGAGGTGGCAGACAACCTCATCAAACTACATAATCTGAAGAAGAGAGGTGGCAGACAACCTCACCAAACTACATAATCTGAAGAAGAGAGGTGGCAGACAACATCACCAAACTACATAATCTGAAGAAGAGAGGTGGCAGACAACCTCACCAAACTACATAATCTGAAGAAGAGAGGTGGCAGACAACATCACCAAACTACATAATCTGAAGAAGAGAGGTGGCAGACAACCTCATCAAACGACATAATCTGAAGAAGAGAGGTGGCAGACAACCTCATCAAACTACATAATCTGAAGAAGAGAGGTGGCAGACAACATCACCAAACTACATAATCTGAAGAAGAGAGATGGGAGACGTAACCAGCTATGACAGCCGGGAGTTACGTGTGGCTCAGTTGGTAGAGCATGGTGCTTTCAACACCAGGGGGTTCGATTCCCACAGGGGACCAGTACAATATAGAATGAAAGTGCTACTGTGAGCTGCTCTAGATAAAAGTGTCAGTTAAATTACTAAACTGTAAAAAATGGAGGATAACACAGGAGTGATGCCAGATAAAGGAGACTGTGTTCCCTCTTAAACCATTCCCTGCCTTCCCTTCATACGGCACCATTCTCCACTGAGTGAGCAAGTGGCCGACCATGAAATCACACAGCACAAGTTGTACACACATGTACAAGAGTTCAACACAAGAGTTCAACACTGGCACTGGTGTCCACTATAGGCCATCACCATTCAGCACTGTAGATTACCCACTGATTGGCCTCAGTGTTTAGTGCAAGGCTATGGGGTAGGTCAGATTGTGCCCATACACTGGATGGTTGGGTAGGCTTGAGTGATGCTAAGGACAGTGGAAGGGGAGGTGGCTGTACTTGACTTGTCATTGGCAAATACCCTCCAACTCAACGCTTGCTCCTGTGGCCCCAGGCACCTCTGGCTGTGTGTGAGACCAGGGATGGAAATCCATTACCTTTCCAATTAACCACTGCCAAGTGGCCCCTGCTCCACGGCAGCCAGTCACACGTCATGGTGCGCTCTCCCTCCACCACAGCGCTCCATCAACCTGTGACATCCGGCTGAAGGATGGCGGGCTGCTTGTCATCTCAACTTGGTGCAGGATCCTTCATTTGTACATGTGATAGATCTCTCCTCCCCTTGTGTGCCTTTATCACTAATCAGGTTCTAAAGTCAATTTGAAGGCCTCCTTCAGTACACTTTACTGAGGAATTGCTTTCCCTCTCTCTCCTTGTGGGGGTGCTCTCCCTCTCTCTCCATGTGGGGCTGTTACCAAGGGGTGCTCTCACTCTCTCTCCCTCTCTCTCTCTCTCCTTGTGGGGCTGCCACCAGGAGGTGCTCTCCCTCTCTCTCCATGTGGGGGTGCTCTCCCTCTCTCTCCATGTGGGGCTGTTACCAAGGGGTGCTCTCACTCTCTCTCCTTGTGGGGCTGCTACCAGGGGGTGCTCTCCCTCTCTCTCCATGTGGGGCTGTTACCAGGAGGGGCTCTCCCTCTCTCTCCCTCTCTCTCCTTGTGGGGCTGCTACCAGGGGGTGCTCTCCCTCTCTCTCCATGTGGGGCTGTTACCAGGAGGTGCTCTCCCTCTCTCTCCCTCTCTCTCCTTGTGGGGCTGCTACCAGGGGTGTTCTCTCTCCCTCTCCATGTGGGGCTGCTACCAGGGGGTGCTCTCACTCTCTCTCCCTCTCCATGTGGGGCTGCTACCAGGGGGTGTTCCTGGTACATATTCTACTACAGAAGCGGAGAACACACAATGGTGGATGTGATAGTGAAGCCATGGTCTATTTTCACTGGGTTCGAATACTTTAAAGTGACATCTCTATTTGTCATTAGCCATAAAATATTTAGGTTTTTAGTTTGCCTCCATAGTAGTATAGTAAAGCTGCATCAGCTAGCTATAAATCAAAAAGAAAAAACCCTACAATGAACCCAGATAAAGGCAAGGCTTCTTCATCACTTAAGCTATGGATTTGTGGAACTAACCTAAACCCAAACTTTCTCCACAAACGTCTTGTGTGGACAATGCATTCATAAATTCAAACTAGATAAGAAGTCCATAAAAAAAGATTCCACCAATGAAAAACCCATCTTGCAACAAGACAGATGGGATGATCCACCCCAAACACCCAAGAGGCCCAATTTTCCTCCAGATCTATGAAGCGGGGTCCACCCTCTCCCTCTCCTCTCTCCCTCTCCTTTCCTCTCTCCCCCTTCTCTCCTCTCACTCCCTCTCTCCGTATTCTTGCCTCCCCTTCTCAGCCCCCTGTCCACCCTCTGAGGGCCCTGCTCGAGCGGAGGTGCATGGCTCAACGTAACACTCATTATACCCCTTCATTATTCATGGCCACTAATGGAGAGTGTCCCACCGGCCGACGCTTAGCAGGAGAAATGAGCCCGAGAGGCGGCGGGGAGGGATTGTTTTTTGTCTTTTCTTTTTCCCTGTGTGCTGCTGATTCAGGGTTTTGGTCCTGGGTGATGAGTCAGATGTCTCTGCTATGTGAGTAATGGGACACAGGGAGTGTCTGGAGGCAAATGGGGAACTGGGGAGGGATGGAGGGGGGGAGGGGGGAGATCTGCCTCCTTGGACCCTCAGCTCCCTCACCCCTCCACCAAGGCAGGCTAGATGCCTCTGGTCCCTAGTCCTTATCCTGAACCTCACAATGCAATTCAAATGCAGAGGACGGGTTCAAATAACCAGCCTCAGAATCCTAATGAGTAGCAATGAAGTGTCAGAGGAACCTCTTAGTCTCTGCAATTTTGCTGAGATTGTAATACTTTTTTTGCTTCATAAGTCCCCAGACTTTAAGCTTGATCTTAGTTGTAGAGCTCCTAGACAAAAGTATGCGAGGCAGTCTGCTTCCCCGTCGTCTCCTACATCGGGTACAAGGGTCTGAATGACTAGGCTGATACATTGGCTCATACTTTATTCACCTCCTTAGAGAATGCTCTGAATCACAGTAATAATGGGGGTCCTAAAATGGCAATGTGCCTCCTTTATATATACAGTGCATTCGGAAAGTATTCAGACCCCTTGACTTTTTCCACATTTTGTTACGTTACAGTCTTATTCTAAAATGGATTAAATAGCTTTTTCCCCCCATAAATCTACGCAAAATACCCCATAATGACAAAGCAAAAACTGTTTTTTCAATTGTTTTGCAAATATCACATTTACATAAGTATTCAGACCGTTTACTCAGTACTTGGTGAAGCACCATGGGCAGCGATTACAGCCTCAAGTCTTCTTGGGTATGATGCTACAAGCTTGGCACACCTCTATTTGGGGAGTTTATCCCATTCGTCTCTGCAGATCCTCTCAATCTCTGTCAGGTTGGATGGGGAGCATCGCTGCACAGCTATTTTCAGGTCTCTCCAGAGATGTTCGATCGGATTCAAGTCCGGGCTCTGGCTGGGCCACTAAAGGACATCCAGAGACTTGTCCCGAAGCCACTCCTGCATTGTCTTGGCTGTGTGCTTAGGGTCATTGCCATGTTGGAAGATGAACCGTCGCCCCAGTCTGAGGTCCTGAGCTTTCTGGAGCAGGTTTTCATCAAGGATCTCTCTGCACTTTCCTCCATTCATCTTTGCCTTGATCCTGACTAGTCTCCCAGTCCCTGCCGTTGAAAAACATCCCCACAGCATGATGCTGCCACCACCATGCTTCACCGTAGGGATGGTGCCAGGTTTCCTCCAGATGTGTGGCTTGGCATTCAAGCCAAAGAGTTCAATATTGGTTTCATCAGACCAGAGAATCGTGTTTCTCATGGTCTGAGAGTCTTTAGGTGCCTTTTGGCAAACTCCAAGCTGGCTGTAATGTGTATTTTACTGAGGAGTGGATTCTGTGTGGCCACTCTACCATAAAGGTCTGATTGGTGGAGTGCTGCTGAGATGGTTGTCCTTCTGGAAGGCTCTCCCATCTCCACAGAGGAACTCTAGATCTCTGTCAGTGTGACCATCGGGTTTTTGGTCACCTCCCTGTCAAAGGCCCTTTCCCCCCGATTGCTCAGATGGTGGTTCCATTAGTGGTTCCAAACCTCTTCCATTTAAGAATGATGGAGGTCACTGTGTTCTTGGGGACCTTTCTCCAGATCTGTGCCTTGACACAAACCTGTCTCGGGAGCTCTACGGTCAATTCCTTTGATGTCATGTCTTGGTTGCTGCTCTGACATGCACTGTCAACTGTGGGAACTTAAATAGACAGGTGTGTGCCTTTCCAAATCATGCCCAATCAATTGAATTTACTATAGGTGGACTCCAACCAAGTTGTAAAAACATCTCAATTATGATCAATGGAAACAGGATGCACCTGAGCTCAATTTCGAGTCTTATAACAAAGGGTCTGTATACTTACGTAAATAAGTTATTTCTGTTTTGAATTTGCAATACATTTGCAAAATTTTCTAAAAACCTGTTTTCACTTTGTCATTATGAGGTATTGCTGAGGATAAAAAATATATATTTTAGAATAAGGCTGTAACATAACAAAATGTGCAAAATGTCAAGGGGTCTGAATACTTTCTGAAGGTACTGTATTTCAGTCCAGCAGAAACTTTGCCCCTCCACGCTCCGCAGACCGTTGCCACAATGGAACGGAGATAGCCCAAATGCAACGTTAAAGGTAACAGGTTAAAGCATTTCAAAAGTAAGAACCATGTTCTGTAGACGCTAACAAAAAAAGGGTTCCAAAAGGGTTATTCGGCTGTCCCTAGAGGATAGCCCTTTTTGGTTCCATGCAGAACCCTTTTTGATTCCAGGTAGAACTCTTCTGTGTTTCATGTAGAACCCCCCCCCCCCAATAGTTTTCCATGTAAAGTAACATTGAGGCCAAGGTGTGGAACTGCAGCACCGTAGGCACGTGTGTAACCGTCAAATTTGTCCCCTTATTCATGGTCCAAGGAAACAAACCTCTTCCGTAGATACATGGGCAGTGGTTGAGGGGGTGTTCGTATCTACACTGTCGGTAATGTCACTTTTAACAGAAAAAAGCCTCTCCCATCTCATTTTTCTCAGTGTTGATCGAACAGGGCGATGTTCCAGCCATGATTAAACATTCAGTTGTACGTTATCATCCTGTAGCGCCAACTCCAGTTTCTCTGCAACCTTTGCTAAGACCAAATCATTACATATGGGGAGTGTTTTCAGACAGCACTCATTTCTAACCCTTGCTGCTTTGACACCCTTATTCTTTGCTCGTTCCATTGTAAGCTTCTCAAAGGGCATCCAACGTGAACACCTAGCTCTTTCAAACGATACAACGAGACAATTCTCCTTAAAGGAGGGCACTTTGAGGGTGAGAAACACGCCGGTTTTCTCCCCATTACACGGTTCCTCTAGTGTTCCGGTGCTAAACTCAGCAAAATAAGAAAAGATCCTCTCACTGTCAACTGCGTTTATTTTCAGCAAACTTAACATGTGTAAATATTTGTATTAATATAACAAGATTCATCAACTGAGACATGAACTGAAGAAGTTCTACAGACATGTGACTAACAGAAATGGAATAATGTGTCCCTGAAAGAAGGGGGGGTTCAAAATGAAAAGTAACAGTGTGGCCACCAGCTGCATTAAGTACTGTAGTGCATCTCCTCCTCATGGACTGCACCAGATTTGTCAGTTCTTGCTGTGAGATGTTATCCCACTCTTCCACCAAGGCATCTGCAAGTTCCCGGACATTTCTGGGAGGGAATGGCCCTATCCCTCACCCTCCGATCCAACAGGTCCCAGACGTGCTCAATGGGATTGAGATCCATGCTCTTCGCTGGCCATGGCAGAACACTGACATTCCTGTCCTGCAGGAAATCACTCACAGAATGAGCAGTATGGCTGGTGGCATTGTCATGCTGGAGGGTCATGTCAGCATGAGCCTGCACGAAGGGTACCACATGAGGGAGGAGGATGTCTTCCCTGTAACGCACATCGTTGAGATTGCCTGCAATGACAACAAGCTCAGTCCAATGATGCTGTGACACACCGCCCCAGACCATGACGGACCCTCCACCTCCAAATCGATCCCACTCCAGAGTACAGGCCTCGGTGTAACGCTCATTCCTTCGATGATAATGGGGAATCCGACCATCACCCCTGGTGAGACAAAACAGCGACTCGTCAGTGAAGAGCACTTTTTGCCAGTCCTGTCTGGTCCAGCGACGGTGGGTTTATGCCCATAGGCGACGTTGTTGCCGGTGATGTCTGGTGAGGACCTGCCTTACAACAGGTCTACAAGTCCTCAGTCCAGCCTCTCTCAGCGTATTGCAGACAGCCTGAGAACTGATGGAGGGATTGTGCGTTCCTGGTGTAACTCAGGCAGTTGTTGTTGCCATCCTGTACCTGTCCCGTAGGTGAGATGTTCGGATGTACCGATCCTGTGCAGGTGTAGTTACACGGGCTCTGCCACTGCGAGGATGATCAGCTGTCCATCCTGTCTCCCTGTAGCGCTGTCTTAGTACAGACATTGCAATTTATTGCCTTGGCCACATCTGTAGACCTCATGCCTCCTTGCAGCATGTCTAAGGCACATTCACGCAGATGAGCAGGGACCCCGGGCATCGTTCTATTGGTAGAAAGGCCTCTTTAGTGTCCTAAGTTTTCAAAGCCGTGACCTTAATTGCCTACCGTCTGTAAGCTGTTAGTGTCTTAACGACCGTACGAAAGTTGCATGTCCATTAATTGTTCATGGTTCATTGAACAAGCATGGGAAACAGTGTTTAAACCATTTACAATGAAGATCTGTGAAGTTATTTGGATTTTTAGGAATTATCTTTGAAAGACAGGGTCCTGAAAAAGAGTTTAGCTATTCCCTCTCTCCTCTCTGTGATTACCGGCGGTGGATTCTACCGACTCAGCACTTCCAGTGGGTTTTAATGAAGTACACCAGGTCAGATTCAGAGTCAGACAGGAGCACAGAGGACACGGCCCACCACGGCTCCACTCCCACCTGTACAGCCACAGCTGATTGGTGGATGTAGTGAGGTAGAGTAGTTGGAAAGGTTGAAGAACTGAGTGAGAAGGAGGTGCATTGTGGGTTAGAGAGAAGTGGTGTGTATGGGATCATTAGTGTGTGGCAATTTGTGTGTGTGTGTGTGTGTGTGTGTGTGTGTGTGTGTGTGTGTGTGTGTGTGTGTGTGTGTGTGTGTGTGTGTGTGTGTGTGTGTATGGTATTACCTAAGCTCATTTATTTGTGTGTGTTTGCAAGTGCATGACTAACTGCAACCGTGTTTGCACATGTGCGTGCGCGTGTTTATCCAGGGTTTTTGTGAGGGATTGCCTAACAGCTCTTGGTGTCTGAACACATCGCATCAAACCTCTGCGTGCCGCGGTTAATATTATCACTGTCGTCCTTATTCTCCCTCACACTTGCAATTACTACTCCAAAAGTACTTTGGTTGAACCAATAAAACACTGAGAGGAAAGGAAAAGCAGGAAGCGGATTTACTTTGACAATGAGGCTTGTAATATTGTTTCTCTCGCACCATGTTTTTCATGGTTTTACAAACGTATTAGTATTAAGACAAGAGAATAATTGGCTCTTCCAACTGTCCACGGATAAAAATTCAGAGAAATGAAACTACTTCCCAGCTGATCTGCTTCACAACACCACCAAGATACTTGATGAGCCACTTTAAGACGAACATGGTTGTTACATTGGAAATGCCGGTAAAGGGACTTACAAAATATCTCAACAGTGGAAAACATGACAACAAATGGAGACAATTGTTTGTGCTTCTGCCAGCAGCTCAGGCTCTAGAGTGCACCTCTGATTACATGTTTTGTGCTTGTCGACTACACATACAAACACATTCAGGAGGAGTTCAGGGATTTGGTGTTCTACCCACACTGCTACCTGTCCTTGGGACACCGTGTGTAGAGAAATGGGTTTGATACAACCATACCTTATGTTCAAAGCCTGCACTGACAGCTACAGACTCTTGAGCTACAGTGTCAGTGACATTTATATATGCATGAACTACAGTGTCAGGGACATGACTGTGTAAGCAGTTGGAAACCCCATTGAGTAACATGGGAGCATTTCTACACAAGGGGACAGATGGGGCAGGCTTTGTGGCTCTAAGGAAGGGTTGATTTTATCACAAGATCAAAGAAGCGAAGACAGGGAGTGGAAACGGATAGGGTGCTGAGGATAACTAGATAAGATCTCTCACACACACGCACACACGCATACATACATCTGAACACACACAGGATCAATGTAAAGGAACACAGCAGAACCTATGAAGCCCATATAAGCTTCCCCTTAAGCTCCTCGCTCGTTCTTCCTCCTTATCTCAAAGGCAGAGAAACTTAGCATGCCTGAAACAAAAGCTCACCCTCACCTCATCCATCTGATGACGTCCCCGCAACCTGCCCACCCCACTTCTCCCCAACCCAGTCTGCCTCTTGCTGGGTCAATGTTATTCATTTGGTCCTCTTCGGCTTTCGCTGTGTGTCCATTTGGCCTGCATGGCTTTAGTTGCTCAGCTTATGGGCCTCTGATTAATGCCAGGGACTCAGCTCAGAGCCATTAGCTCCTTGCCTCCCATGAGGCCCTAAGAAACGGGACGAGAGATGAGGAGAGAGGGGAGAGATTCATTGGGTGCACGGCCAAGGGAGAGAGAGGCTGTAGTGCAGGGACCCACGCTAGCCTACAGTTACAGAAGGAGTGAAGAGGAGAGAGAAGTAAAGAGGAGGAGAGATGAGGAGAGAGGAGGAGAGAGAGGGTGAGATGAGGACAGATGAGTAGAGAGGAGGAGAAAGGAGGACAGAGGAGGATAGAGGAAGATAGGCTGTGTCCCTTACTCTGCAGCCTAACAACCAAACAGGTTGCACAAATATATCTAATGCTACATGTACTGTCATTTGAATGCTCAAATTATACTTGTTCTTCAATTTCCATCCATCCACGCTAAGACATGTTTCCCACTCTTAATTTATAGAAGCTAATGTTCTTTGTACCACTGTCCACAAACATACAAATTAACCACTGCACTACACACAGGATACCAGACAGCCTAAAGAAAGTTTAGATATTTTTTAGGTTTGTAATACAAACCAGTATCAAAACAAAAAAATATGAAAGTGATATCATAGCTCTAATTCTTTGATTAACCAACAAGTCCACTACAGCCATCTCATCCTATCTCAACTAATTCAAGCAGACAAAAAGCCAATCCCCGGGGACAAACAGATGCCTCTTGACCTGCAGATGCGCTCGTATGATCGTAGATGATTTCCTGTCCGTTTGGGGGCATTTCCTCTTTCTACTTACATTGTGACCTGGTGAGCGGAATCAGTAAATCAGGAGCAGAGAGGAAGGGTCCATCCCTCTAAACTGTCCATCTAAACCAGGCAGCCTGGGTCTTATTACGCGGTGGTTATGAGCCCATTCACAGAAGCAGAGAGGCAGTTAAAGTGATTTAACAGAGCACTAGAGCAGAGTGGGGAGAGTTGCGAGAACTGTTGCTAAGACACCCACACAACAACAAGCGCAGGACAAGGGCAAAGGCTAGAGAGGACCTACATCCAGACCACAGCACCACCAGCAACATCCATACACCCACCCCAACCAATTACCCCCCCAAAACCAACCATGCCCGCACCCCATATAGGCCCCCTCAGATCAGACCTATGTCCCTCCTGCCCACCACATGCCCCCCACACCCGCAAAGAGGGCCTCAACATGAAAGTCACACAGGCCATGAGCAGGGAAACAGGCCCAACCCCCACTCTTATGCTAGCCCAAGCCAATGGCATGTACCAGATGCTCAGCAGGCTCTGCTCACACTTACTGGTCTGATGCCAAACCACACGACTAACAACATTCCACTTTGTGGAACACAAAGCCTTCAATATCTGATCCTGGAATACAGTGCCTTGCAAAACTATTCATCCCGTTGGCATTTGACCTATTTTGTTGCATTACAACCTGTAATTTAAATAGATTTTTATTTGGATTTCATGTAATGGATGTACACAAAATAGTCCAATTTGGTGGAGAATTAAAAAAATAAATACTTATTAGAAAAATTCAAAAAAAGAAAAAAGGAAAAGTGGTGAGTGTATATGTATTCACTCACTTTGCTATGAAGCCCCTAAATAAGATCTGGTGCAACCAATTACCTTCAGAATTCACATAATTAGTTAGATTGGTGGACTTTGTTTAAGTGTCACATGATAAATCACATGATCTCAGTATATATACACATGTTCTGAAAGGCCCCAGAGTCTGCAACACCAATATGCAAGGCGCACCAGCAAGCAAGCAGCAGCGTGAAGACCAAGGAGCTCTCCAAACAGGTCAGGGACAAAGTTGTGGAGATGTGCAGATCAGGGTTGGGTTATAAAAAAATATCCCAAACTTTGAACATCACACAGAGCACCATTAAATCCATTATAAAACAAATGAGACTGGGACGGAGGTTCCCCTTCCAGCAGGACAATGACCCTAAGCGTACTGCTAAAGCAGTGGCTTAAGGGGAAATATTTAAATGTCTTGGAATGGCCTAGTCAAAGCCCAGACCTCAATCCAATTGAGAATCTGTGGTATGACTTAAAGATTGATGTACACCAGCGGAACCCATTCAACTTGAAGGAGCTGGAGCAGTTTTGCTTTAAAGAATGGGCAAAAATCCAAGTGGCTAGATCTGCCAAGCTTATAGAAAAATACCCCAAGAGACTTGCAGCTGTAATTCCTGCAAAAGTTGGCTCTAACAAAGTATTGACTTTGGGGGGTGAATAGTTATGCACGCTCCAGTTTATTTTGTGTGTGTGTTATTTCTTGTTTGTTTCACAATAAAAACATATTTTGCATATTCAAAGTGGTAGGCATGTTGTGTAAATCAAATTATACAACCCCCCCCAAAAATCTATTTTAATTCCAGGTTGTATGGCAACAAAATAGGAAAAATGCCAAGGGGGTGAATACTTTCGCAAGCCACTGTATCCAAGGCCTGAGGTCATCTCCCTTTGGCCTATAGAGCTGGAACCTGGACTTCACCAAATAAATCAGAAATACAGACATTGTCATCCTACAAAAAACATGGTATAGAGGAGATGGACCCACTGGTTGCCCTCTAGGTTACAGAGAGCTGGTAGTCCCATCCACCAAACTACCTGGTGTGAACAGTGATGTAAAGTACAGAAGTAAAAATACTTTAAAGTACTACTTACTATTTACTCATATTTTTGTGAAGCCATACTTAACCTTTAACATTTTTACTACTTTTACTTTAACTTCGCTATATTCCAAAAGAAAATGTGATTTTACCGCATTTTTACTCATTACATTTTGACAGAAAAATTGACAAATCCACACACTTCACAAACTTCCCAGGTCATCCCTGTTGCGGACTCACTAAACACAAATGCTTTGTTTTTAAATTCATGTCTGAGTGTTTGAGTGTGCCCCTGGCTTTCTGTATATAAAAAATAAATACAAAGAAGTGTTCCATCATAATTTAAGGAATTTTTATTTTATTTATACTTTTGATACTTAAGTATATTTGAGCAAATCCATTTACTTTTAATACTTAAGTATATTTAAAACCAAATACTTTTAGACTTTTACTCAAGTAGTATTTTACTGGGTGACTTCCATTTTCACTTGAGTCGTTTTCTATGAAGGTATCTTTACTTTTACTCAAGTATGGCAATTGAGCACTTTTTCCACCACTAGGTGTGAAACAGGGAAGGGACTCAGCGGGTATGCTAATTTGGTATAGAGTAGACCAAACTCACTCTATTAAATTAATCAAACCAGGAACATTTTACATTTCACATTTGGCTATAAATTTAAAAGTAAATGATCTCAACAGAAAAAAATGTTCCCCTGTGTGCTACATATATCCCCCCACTAGAATCCCCATACTTTAATGAATACAGCTTCTCCATCCTGCAGAGGGAAATTAGTCATTTCCAGGCCCTGAGACATGTACTAGTCTGTGGTGACCTTAATGCCAGAACTGGACAATAACCTGACACCCTCAGCACACAGGGGGACAAACACCTACCTGGAGGTGACAGCATTCCCTCGCCCACATGACCCCCCTTGGCACAACTACGACAACATAGCAAACAAAAATGGGTCAGAACTCCTGCAACTCTATCGCATGCTGGGTATGTACATAGTCAATGGCAGGCTTCGAGAGGACTCCTATGATAGGTACACATATAGCTCATCTCTTGGCAGTAGTGCTGTGGACTACGTTATTACTGAATTCGACCCAGAGTCTCTCAGAGCGTTCACAGTCAGTCCACTGACACCCCTATCAGATCACAGCAAATTCACAGTCAGCCCACTGACACCCCTATCAGATCACAGCAAATTCACAGTCAGCCCACTGACACCCCTATCAGGTCACAGCAAATTCACAGTCAGCCCACTGACACCCCTATCAGGTCACAGCAAATTCACAGTCTACTTAAACAGTAATACTCAATCATGAGGCATCAAAGACAAATGAACGGAATAATATTAAGAAATACTACGGATGGAAGGAAAGTAGTGTGGAAACCTGTGAAAAAACAACAGGCAACAACAAATTCAATCCCTTTTAGACAACTTCCTGGACAAAAGGTTTCACTGTAATATTGAAGGTGTAAACTTGGCAGTAGAAAACCTAAACAGTATATTTGATCTCTCAGCTTCCTTATCAAATTTAAAAATGTCAAACAGAAAACCTAAGAAGATTCACAACAATGACAAATGGTTTCATGAAGAATACAAAAACCTAAGAAAGACATTTAGAAACCTATCCAACCAAAAATATAGAGACGCAGAAAACCCGAGCCTACGCTTTCGCTATGGTGAATCACTAAAACAATACAGAAATACAACACGGAAGAAGAAGGAACAGCAAGTCAGAAATCATCTCAATATAATTGAAGATTCCATAGTCTCTAACCACTTCTGGGAAAATTGTTAAACACTAAACAAACAACAACTCAAAGAGATATCTGTCCAAAACTGAGATGTATGGATATACCACTTCTCCAATCTTTTTGGCCATATAACAAAGGACAAACAGGGAAAACATATGCATGATCAAATACAAATCTTAGAATCAACTATTAAAGACTACCAGAACCCACTGGATTCAACACATTGAATAAACTACAGGACAAAATCCAAACCCTCAGTCACGCCCTGACCTTAGAGAGCCTTTTTATGTCTCTATTTGGTTTGGTCAGGGTGTGATTTAGGTGGGCATTCTATGTGTTGTATTTCTTTGTGTTTGGCCGAGTGTGGTTCCCAATCAGAGGCAGCTGTCTATCGTTGTCTCTGATTGGGAATCATACTTAGGTAGCCTTTTTCCCCACCTATGTTGTGGGATTTTGTCCTTGTATTGTTGCTGTTGAGCCCTACAAGGCTGTACATGTCATTTGGTTCTCTCGTTCTTCTGGTTATTCATTAAAGAATATGATTAACCTACCCTACGCTGCATCTTGGTCTAATTCCACCAACGACGATCATCACACCCTCCAACCCAAAAAGGCCTGTCGTGTTGATGGTATCCTAAATGAAATAATACAATTTACAGACCACAAATTCCAATTGGCCATACTTAAACTCTTTAAAATCATCCTTAGCTCTGGCATCTTCCCCAATATTTGGAACCAAGGACTGATCAACCAAGGACTGATCACCTCAATCCACAAAAGTGGAGACAAATTTGACCGCATTAACTACCATGGGATATGCGTCAACAGCAACCTTGGGAAAATACATTGCATTATCATTAACAGCAGACTCGCACATTTCCTCAGTGAAAACAATCTACTGAGCAAATGTCAAATTGGCTTTTTACCAAATTACCTATCGACAGACCACGTATTCACCCTGCACACCCTAATTGACAAAGTAACAAAAAAAGGCAAAGTCTTCTCATGCTTTGTTGATTTCAAAAAAGCTTTGACACAATTTGGCAAGTGGGTGAGACAGGGATGCAGCTTAAGCCCCACCCTCTTCAAAATATATATCAACGAATTGGCGAGGGCACTAGATCACCCTACTAGAATCTGAAGTCAAATGTCTACTGTTTTCTGATGATTTGGTGTTTCTCTTCCCAACCAAGGAGGGCCTACAGCAGCACAGATTCTGTCAGACATGGGCCCTGACAGTAAATCTAAATGAGACAAAAATGATAGTGTTCCAAAAAAGGTCCAGTTGCCAGGACTACAAATACAAATTATATCTAGGCACCGTTGCCTTAGAGCACACAAAATACTATACATACCTCGGACTAAACATCAGCTCCACATCTAACTTCCACAAAGCTGTGAATGATCTGAGAGACAAGGCAAGAAGGGCCTATGCCATCAAAAGGAACATAAAATGTGACATCCCAATTAGGATCTGGCTAAAAATACTTACAGAGAGATGAACTTGGAAAAGAGTCCCCTAAGCAAGCTGGTCCTGGGGCTCTGTTCACAAACACAAACAGACCCCACAGAGCCCCAGGACAGCAACACAATTAGACCCAACCAAATCATGAGTAACCAAATTATAATTACTTGACACATTGGAAATAATTAACAAAAAAACTGAGCAAACTAGAATGCTATTTGGCCTTAAACAGAGAGTACACAGTGTCAGAATACCTGACCACTGGGACTGACCCAAAATGAAGGAAAGCTTTGACTATGTACAGAATCAGTGAGCATTGGTATTGAGAAAGGCGGCCGTAGGCAGACATGGCTCTCAAGAGAAGACACAAAATGAGGTGGAAACTAAGCTGCACTTCCTAACCTCCTGACAAATGTATGACCATATTAGAGACACGTATTTCCCTCAGATTACACAGACCCACAAAGAAACTCCCATATCTATTGGGTGAAATACCACAGGGTGCCTTCACAGCATTGCTCTTGTTGTATCAAACATATTGATACAACAGTAGCTAAGATGGGGAGAAGTCTGTCCACAATATAGCGCTTCTCTGCCTTCTTAACAACACTATCAACAAGGCAGGTCTTACAGGCCCTGGTTTTGTCGCACCTGAACTACTGTTCACTCATGTGGTCAGGTGCCACAAAGAGGGACTTGGGAAAATTGCAGTTGGCTCAGAACAGGGCAGCATGGTTGGCCCTTAAAAGTACACCGAGAGCTAACATTAATGACATGCATGTCAATCTCTCATGGCTCAAAGTGGAAGAGAGATTGACCTCCTCATTACGTGTTTTTGTAAGAGGTGTTGATAAGCTGAAGGTACCGAGCTGTCTGTTTAAACTACTAGGACACAGCTCGGACACCCATACATACCCCCACAAGACATGCCACCAGAGGTCTCTTCACAGTCCCCAAGTCCAGAACAGACTATGGAGTCACAAAATAATACATAGAGCCATGACTATATGGAACTCTATTCTACATCAGGTAACTGATGCAATCAGATTTAAAAACAGGTAAAAATACACTTTATGGAACAGCAGGGACTGTGAAGCGACACAAACATAGTCACAGACACATGGTGCGGCAGGTAGCCTAGTGGTTAGAGCATTGGGCCAGTAACCAAAAGTTTGCTGGATTGAATCCCCGAGCTGACAAGGTGAAAATCTGTCGTTCTGCCCCTGAACAAGGCAGTTAACCCACTGTTCCCCTGAACAAGGCAGTTAACCCACTGTTCCCCTGAACAAGGCAGTTAACCCACTGTTCCCCTGAACAAAGCAGTTAACCCACTGTTCCCAGATTGGCCATCATTGTAAACAAGAATTTGTTCTTAACAGACTTGCCTAGTTAAATAAAGAATAATTAAAATAACACATACATATGGATTTTGCGTTGTAGAGGAGTACGGGCCTGAAGGAACACACTTAGTGTGTTGTGAATTCTGAAATGAATATATTGCAATGTTTTAAAAATGGTATAACTGCCTTAATTCTGCCGGACCCCAGGATGCATTTAGATTTCTACGGAGGGGGTGGAATGAGCAGAGCTGAAGGGAATAACAATCTAGTTATTTTCCTCATTTGTGCAACAGATCTCATTTTATGTGGGCTTTAAAAACCAAAACAAAAGAGAGGAGCCTAGCAGCACACGACGTGGATCATCAGGCCTTGAAATAACAAGTTAATGCATGGCAGCTCATCTCGCCATTCAAGCCTTGGTGAATCATTTAGATGAAGTAGAGCAGACTGCACAGGGGAAGAATGACAGACGCACATCCATGGCATGAAAAAAGAAAGAGAAGACAATATTTAATGGTCTATCATGTCAAGGCGTCCAAGTGTATGTGTGTGTACGTGCATGCCGGAGTGTCAAGCAGCTGAACATTGTGTTCCATCTCTCATAAAAAGAGTGTATGGACATCATAGCCACTTCCACGTGGAAGGACTCTCGCTAGTTAAAAGCGTTCTATATCACGCCTCCACATCTTATAGACAAAACAAGCACATACTACATATTTGATCAGACTTCATTAAAACACCACTACTTCCAAACCATCGTCTCTCTGATCAGTAGATGTTTAACGGGCGACCAGTGATAATTGGTTCAGTATGCATCTAACTTCCTGTGGGCTCCGCTGACATCAGTACAGAGGGGAGTGACAGCTTTTTCTTTCCTCTGACCTTTCGCCCAAACTTTCTAGCCTATGACTCTGCAGTTTCAAGAGGTTCATTACTACCTGCTTCCGCAAATGAGTGCTAGGCTGAAACCCCTCATTTAACTTCACAGACAAAATGTCAAGGCGGTACGGACCTACACATGCATGCCAACTAAGACGTGGGCTGACTTGGATGTCTGCGTGCAGTGATTAATCATTCAGTGTCCTCCGGCATCGTTTTGGGTTTGTGACAGAAGTGTAAAAGTCCAAAGTAGTCGCGAACACCCAGTATGATTGATGAGACTTACCTAACATGACCATTTGAGAGTGTTATAATGTGGCATTAGAATGTGAGTTGACTGACACAAAGATTACTATACTTGCCTTCCTGGTGAATGCCTATGTGTGTAGAAAGACTAGGTAATGTAGCTTTGCTGGACACCATGCAGAAAGCTCCTCCACACAATGGCAGCACTTACATGACTGCTTTTCACAATTGAAAAAAGTAACAGGGCCGAAACTCAAGTCGTATTCAACGTCGGCGTTCTGACTAGGTAAACTGAGGACGGAAGTGGGTGGTATCCAGTCGTCAACGACGGGAACAAAGACCTTCAACCCATTATTTTGAACAAACCCGGTATGTACAGTGCCTTCAGAAAGTATTCACATCTCTTGACTCATTCCACATTTTGTGGTGGATCTGAACATACGTATCTCACCCATCTACACACAAGACCCCATGATGACGAAGTGAGAAGATGTTTGAAGACATTTTAGTAGATGTACTGAAAATGAAATACAGACATATCTCATTTACATAAGCAGTCACACCCTTGAGTCAACAATTTGTAGAAGCACCTTTGGCATTGATTACAGCTGTGAGTCTTTCTGGGAAGTCTCTAAGCGCTTTCCACACCTGGATTGTGCAACATTTTCCCATTATTCTTCTCAAAATTCATCAAGCTCTGTCAAATTGTTTGTTGATCATGGCTAGACAACCAGTTTCAGTTCTTGCCATATATTTTCAAGTAGATTTAAGTCAAAACTGTAACTTGGCCACTCAGGAACATTCACTGTCTTGGTAAGCAACTCCGGTTTAGATTTGGCCTTGTGTTTTAGATTATTGTCCTGATAAAGGTGTCTGGTTGAAAGCAGATTGAACCAGGTTTTCCTCTAGGATTTTGCCTGTGCTTAGCTCCATTCCATTTATTTTTATCCTAAAAAAACTCCCCAGTCCTGAACAATTACAAGCATACCCATAATATGATGTAGCCAGCACTATGCTTGAAAATATGAAGAGTGGTACTCAGTAAATGCTGTATTGGATTTGCCTCGAACACAACATGTTTTATTCAGGACACAAATTTACTTAATTGCGTTGCTACATTCTTTGAATTATTACTTTAGTGCCTTGATGCAAACAGGATGTATGTTTTGGAATATTTTTATTCTGTACAGGCTTCCTTTTCACTTTGTCATTTAGGTCAGAATTGTGGAGTAACTACAATGTGGTTCATCCATCCTCAGTTACAGCCATTGAACTCTATAACTGTTTTAAAGTCTCCATTGGCCTCATGGTGAAAGCCCTGAGCGGTTTCCTTCCTCTCCTGCAACTGAGTTAGGAAGGACGCCTGTGTCTTTCTTTTGGGCTCCCGAGTGGTGCAGCTGTCTAAGGCACTGCATCTCTGTGCCTGAGGCATCACTACAGACCCTGGTTAGATCCCGGGCTGTATCACAACTGGCCGTGATCGGGAGTCCCATAGGCCAGCGCACAATTGGTACACTGCCGTCCGGGTTCGGGGACTGCTATCCTCGGCCCGCTAGCTTCCTGAACGCCGTGTCTCCCGCTCACCTAGCGTAGTAACGACACTGAACGGCTCCTTGTTTCATCTATTGCTGCTCATTGAACCCTATGATCACTCGGCTACACAGCTGATGCATGCTGGACTGTTCATTAACACGGTACTTCATTTTGTTTATCTGTCGGCCGCAGCCTCGAACTCAGGCCATGTGTGTAGCTAACTGACCCTCTCTGCCCATTCATCGCCATTTACCCGTTGTTGTTGTCTTAGCTGTTTACTCGTTGTTGTCTTAGCTCTCCCAATCAACACCTGTGATTGCTTTATGCCCCCCACTAATGTCAATATGCCTTGTATACTGTTGTTTAGGGTAGCACTCATTGTTTAATTTTACCCCGGAGCTCCTAGTCCCACTCAACATGCCTCAGATAGCTCCTTTGCCCCACCCCCCACACATGCGGAGACCGCACCTAGCTTAACTGGTGCCTTCAGAGATGTATCCTCTCTCATCGTCACTCAATGCCTAGGTTTACCTCCACTGTACTCGCACCCTACCATACCCTTGTCTGTACATTATGCCCTGAATTAATTCTACCATGCTCAGAAATCTGCTCCTTTAACTCTCTGTTCTGAACGCACTAGACAACCAGTACTTATAGCCTTTAGACCTACCCTTATCCTACTCCTCCTCTGTTCCTCTGGTGATGTAGAGGTTAACCCAGGCCCTGCAGCCCCCAGCAGCACTCCCATTCCCCAGGCGCTCTCATTTGTTGACTTCTGTAACCGTAAAAGCCTTGGGTTCATACATGTTAACATCAGAAGCCTCCTCCCTAAGTTTGCTTTATTCACTGCTTTAGCACACTCCCCCAACCATGATGTCCTAGCCATGTCTGAATCCTGGCATAGGAAAGCCACCAAAAACTCTGACATTTCTATCCCCAATTACAACATTTTCCGTCAAGATAGAACTGCTAAAGGGGGCGGAGGTGCAATCAACTTGCCCTCTAAATACACCACTGCTGTTTTCAACCAGGACGTCAGCAATCACTGCCTCATTGCCTGCATCCGTTATGGGTCCGCGGTGAAACGACGACCCCTCATCACTGTCAAACGCTCCCTAAACACTTCTGTGAGCAGACCTTTCAATTCGACCTGGCCCGGGAATCCTGGAAGGATATTGACCTCATCCCGTCAGTAGAGGATGCCTGGTTGTTCTTTGAAAGTGCTTACCTCACCATCTTAAATAAGCATGCCCCTTTCAAAAAATGTAGAACTAAGAAAAGATAGAGCCCTTGGTTCACTCCAGACCAGCACAACAACATCTTGCGGCTTACTGCACTAGCTTCAAATAGTCCCCACAATATATTTTTCAGGGAAGTCAGGAAGCAATACACACAGTCAGTCAGGAAAGAAAAGGCTAACTTTGTCAAACAGAAATTTTCATCCTGCAGCACTAATTCCAAAAAGTTTTGGGACACTGTAAAGTCCATGGAGAATAAGAGCACCTCTTCCCAGCTGCCCACTGCACTGAGGCTAGGAAACACTGTCACCACCGATAAATACATGATACTCGAGAATTTCAATAAGCATTTCTCTACGCCTGATCATGCGTTCCTCCTGGTTACCCCAGCCCCGGCCAACAGCACTGCACCCACTGCAGTAACTGGCCCAAGCTCCCCCCGCTTCTCCTTCACCCAAATCCAGACCGCTGATGTTCTGATAGAGCTGCAAGATCTGGATCCCTACAAATCCATTGGGCTAGACAATCTGGACCCACTCTTCCTAAATTATCCACCGCCATTGTTGCAACCCCTATTACTATTCTGTTCAACCTCTTTTTCGTATCGTCTGAGATTCCTCAAGATTGAAAAGAGGCCGCGGTCATCCCCCTCTTCAAAGGGGGAGACACTCTAGACCCAAAATATTACAGACCTATATCTATCCTGCCCTGCCTTTCTAAAGGCTTCGAAAACCAAGTGAACAAACAGATCACCGACCATTTTGAATCACACTGTAGCTTCTCTGCTATGCAATCCGGTTTCCGAGCTGGTCATGGGTGCACCTAAGCCACGCTCAAGGTCTTAAACGATATCATAACCACCATCTATAAAAGACAGTACTGTGCAGCCGTCTTCATCAACCTGGCAAAGGCTTTCGACTCTGTCAATCACTGTATTCTTATCGGCAGACTCAACAGCCTTGGTTTCTCTAATGACTGCCTCGCCTGGTTCACTAACTACATCTCAGATAGAGTTCAGTGTGTCAAATCGGAGGGCCTGTTGTCCGGACCTCTGGCAGTCTCTATGGGAGTGCCACATGGTTCAATTCTCGGGCCGACTCTTTTCTCTGTATATGTCAACGATGTCGCTCTTGCTGCGGGTGATTCTTTGATCCACCTCTACGCAGACAACACCATTCTGTATACATCTGGCCCTTCTTTGGACACTGTGTTAACAAAACTCCAAACGAGCTTCAATACCATACAACACTCCTTCCGTGGCCTCCAACTGCTCTTAAATGCAAGTCAAACTAAATGCATGCTCTTCAACCGATCACTGCCCGCATCACTACTCTGGACGGTTCTGACTTAGAATATGTGGACAATTACAAATACCTAGGTGTCTGGCTAGACTGTAAACTCTCCTTCCAGACTCACATTAAGCATCTTCAATCCAAAATTAAATCTAGAATTGGCTTCCTATTTCGCAAACAAAGCCTCCTTCACCCATGCTGCCAAATATACCCTACTAAAACTGACTATCCTACCAATCCTTGACTTTGGCGATGTCATTTACAAAATAGCCTCCAACATTCTACTCAGCAAATTGGATGCAGTCTATCACAGTGCCATCCGTTTCGTCACCAAAGCCCCATATACTACCCACCACTGCAACCTGTATGCTCTCGTTGGCTGGTCCTCGCTACATATTCGTCACCAAACCCACTGGCTCCAGCTCTGTAAGTCTTTGCTTGGTAAAGCTCCACCTTATCTCAGCTCACTGGTCACCTTAGCAACACCCACCCGTAGCACCCACTCCAGCAGGTATATTTCACTGGTCATCCCCAAAGCCAACACCTCCTTTGGCAGCCTTTCCTTCCAGTTCTCTACTGCCAATGACTGGAACGAATTGCAAAAATCACTGAATCTGGAGACTTATATCTCCCTCACTAACTTTAAGCATCAGCTGTCAGAGCAGCTTACCGATTGATGCAGCTGTACACAGCCCATCTATAAATAGCCTATCCTGCCGACTACCTACCACATCCCCATATTAAAAAAAAAAATCTGCTATTTGCACACCTGTATTTCTACTTGCACATCCTCATCTGCACATCTATCACTCCAGTGTTAATTGTAATTACTTCGCTACTATGGCCTATTTATTGCCATACCTCCTTACTTCATTTGCACAGACTGTATACAGAAGTTTCTATTGTGTTATTGACTGTACGTTTGTTTATGTGTAACTCTGTTAGGTCGCAGTTGTAATTGTTCTCAACTGGCCTACCTGGTTAAATAAAGGTGAAAAAAAAAATAAAAAATGAAATACAATAAAATTGTAAAATAAGAATTTGTTCTTAACTTACTTGCCTAGATAAATAAAGGTTAAATAAAATAACAAATATTTGTAGTGACTGGGTGTGTTGATACACCATCTAACGTGTGATTAATGATTTCACAATGCTCAATGGGATATTGAAATCCTGCTCTTTGCGAGGCACTGGAAAACCTCCCTGGTCTTTGTGGTTGAATCTGTGTTCAACCACAAAGAAATTTCAGCTTTTAATTTTTTATTAATTTGTACATGTTTCGAAAAACATTATTACACTTTGACATTATGGACTATTGTACGTAGAACAGTGACCAACAAATCTCAATGTAATCCATTGTAAATTCAGGCTGTAACACAACAAAAAGTGGAAAAGTCAAGGGGTGTGAATACTTTCTGAACTGTATGTATGCCTGTGGGTTTGTATTGAATCGAAATGCAGACATTGAACACTAAAAATCATTGTCTTGCAGTGAAGGCCTTGTCAGTGAAAACCAGTCACAAACACACAGGATATCACAGTATTGGTCAATTCCATTTTAATTTGAAATTCCAATTAAATTCTTGATTTCACCAATAATGTGATTTGATTTTGAATTAAATTCGAATTTCAACAATCTGCAAGTTATGGAAATTGGAATTGACATTATACTTTGGACTGTTACTTTGGGGTGCATTCAGTTTTGCCCCCCCCCACACACGTACTTTCTCTCTCTGCCTCTCCCTTTCTGCCCCCCCACCTCTCTCTCTCTCTTTTCCTCTCTCTTTCTGGCCCCCACCTCTCTCTCTCTGCCCCTCTCTATCCGCCTCTCTCTAGCCTTAATCTGGGTTGCAAGCCTTTAAAATCACAGTTCCTTACAGCCAAGAGTGAGATAGAAAATGGAGAGAGACAGAGCAAGACAGAGATAGAGAGAGAGAGACAGACAGAGATAGAAGAGAAGAGAGAGAAGAGAAGAGAGAGGAGAGAGAGACAGAAGAGAGAGACAGAATAGAAAGACAGAGAGAGAGAGACAGAAGAGAAAGACAGAGAGAGAGACAGAAGAGAGAGAGACAGAAGAGAAAGACAGAGAGAGAGACAGAAGAGAGAGAGACAGGAGAGAAAGACAGATATAGTGAGAGACAGAAGAGAGAGAGACAGAAGAGAAAGACAGAGAGAGAGACAGAAGAGAGAGAGACAGAAGAGAAAGACAGAGAGAGAGACAGAAGAGAGTGAGACAGAAGAGAGAGAGACAGGAGAGAAAGACAGAGAGAGAGAGACAGAAGAGAGAGAGACAGAAGAGAAAGACATATAGTGAGAGAAAGAAGAGAGAGAGACCGAAGAGAGAGACAGAAGATAGAGACAGAAGAGAGAGAGACAGAAGAGAGAGACAGAAGAGAGAGAGACAGAAGAGAGAGAGACAGGAGAGAAAGACAGAGAGAGAGATAGAAGAGAGAGAGACAGAAGAGAAAGACAGATATAGTGAGAGACAGAAGAGAGAGACAGAAGAGAGAGAGACAGGAGTTAGAGAGACAGAAGAGAGAGAGACAGAAGAGAGAGACAGAAGAGAGAGACAGAAGAGAGAGAGACAGAAGAGAGAGAGAGAAAGAGAGAGAGACAGGAGAGAAAGACAGAGAGAGGGAGACAGAAGAGAAAGACAGAGAGAGAGAGACAGAAGAGAGAGACAGAAGAGAGAGAGACAGAAGAGAGAGAGAGAGAAGAGAGAGAGACAGAAGAGAAAGACAGAGAGAGAGAGACAGAAGAGAGTGAGAGAAGAAAGAGATTGAAAGCTAGAGAAAAGGTGCGCAAGTAAAGGAGTGTGCGAAAAGAAAGAAGACGATGTCGGGAATTGTAGACAGCAAGACATTGGCTTCACTTCTTCTTCCCTGCAAACATTATGGCTCAATCAATGCTGAGTTCTTATTGTGTTTCTTAGAATTAAAAAGAAACAGCAAAACATCTGACTAAAATGCCAATATCGGTAATCTATAGGTCCCTGCTGAATTGCCTATGGTCAATTCTACCCAGCTTAAAAGGGTTAATAGAAAGCACAGCCTGTCTGTGCACAAAGACAAGTTGTACTATAAACAAACTGCCTACTGTGAAACCCTCGCCTTCTGATATTCAGACAAGCCAATAAACACACACTTTGACTGATTGTAAGGGCCTCTGCAATCAGATTACTGCTCCCACGACCCATGTCGACTGGCAGTGGTTCAGTGCTAGTTTGCAGTTAGCGTTCCCGCGCAGGCTAAATGGCAGATGTGTGGGGAGGAGCGTAGACTAGTCGATGCTAGCCGCTAAATGTCTTGGCTAATGAAGGAGGTTCCTGTGTGTAGGACCAAGGCTGTGTACTGGCCAGCTGCCCACGGATCAGGGCCTTACTGGGAGGTACAGTTGGGGATTGTGGGAATGTCTGTCACTGTAAGGGGCGGTTAAGCAATGCAGCTGGCCTAGCGCTAAGCGCCACAGTTGCCTACATCAGGAATTGACTACCTGCACAACATGGGGCCTCCTTCCATATGAAATCCTACAGATCCAAGATGAAGACGTCCGGAGAGGGAGTTTCTGAACAGCTGGGGACTGAGATTAGCTTAAGCTCTGTTTCGATACTATAGGTCTCTCTGTGCTTTGACATTTTCAAATCTGATCTCCGTATTGAAGAGGATAGGGTTTAACCACATGAGAAAGCCTCTGAGGCTTGGACTCCTCCCAGTAGGCATACCACATGATTCCCACCCCTACCAGTTCTGAAGTTAAAGAAAATCCATAGCTTTCCTTCAGGGAAATGTAAACAGAAAGGGATCTGGAGCAGCGGGTTCTATCAAAATGCATTCTATAGGTCATGCCAGGATATGTTACCGACTCTGCCTCGCAGCTTACTGGGTTTACCTTAGTTGTATCACATGTAACTTTTTCGATTTTTCTGAAATGCTATGTTTTGAGGTTTCACATTGAAAACCAAGCAAGATACAGAACGTACTGTATTAAATTATGACTTCTTTACCCGCACTGTGCAGCTACAGCGATACAGCAAATAGTTAACCCATTGTCAACAGCTGTGTGAGGTACTACAAAAGGCCTGACGCCACAGTATAAGGACAATAATTGAAAATAATAGCTAGACGATTATATCTAAAGGGGTTAGAGTGTAGAGAACGGAATGAGAACAAACCCAGAGGAAGTGCCACCGGGACTTGGTTACGGTGGGCTGGATATGTGAACGGATGCTAAGGAATTCATTATGCAGTTTTTGGCCACAGTGGGAAAACAGCAGATAGCAAACAGTGCCGCTAAGACCATGTGAGGACAACGGCGAAAGCTCTTTAGAAGCTGTGTGCTTGTGTAAATATGCTCATGCTAACAAACACACAAGGACATACACAAACACAGACAGGTGCAAATTCACACACTAACACACATGCACACCGACAAACACACACCCCTAATCATACATAAGACTATGGCTTGCGACACATACAGTGCAGTACACACAGCAGAGAACCACAGCTCTCCCCAGCAGGTTATACCCTCTCTTCCCCGGAGTGGGTTGGGGTTTAGGGAGGATCCAGACCTGGCCGCCCAGTCTCTGCCCTGGGGCGGGTGAATCTAGCCTGCAGCCAGGCACAACCATGGCCCTGGCAGCCAGGGACAGACACCTGACAGATAAAAATGCCCACGTCCAGCTATTCATTATTTAAAGGCCTGGGAGAGATAGCGGGGAGAGGCACACTGCCTCAGCACAAAAGGGAGCAAGCGAAACACTGTCAATAAAAAAACAACAGCACTCGTCCTAATGTAGGAGGGAGAAAGGGATGGTGGAAGGGAGGGTGGGAGGAAAGGAGAGAGTCCCACAGGACAGGAAATGGAGACAGCTAAGCTATCAGTTCTGTGAGTAACTACAACAGGGTGGAGAGGTTGAGAGGTTGAGCGGTGTTCTTTGGGTTTGAGGTGCTGACGGAAATGGATGAATGGGGATCTCCACTATAGGGAGAGCTATTGGAGATGGCTCTGGGACAGCAGTCAACGCTATGAGGTCCACTAGTTTGGTCTGAATGAATGGTGGTCGGGGAGGAAAGGCAAAAGGTGCTGGGGTGCAGTACAACACTATGGTACATTGACATCCACATCGAGGAGTGTAACGGGGTTCCAACTCCAAACCTTCACACCAGAGCATAATTCATTTTTCCGGCTGTCCTAGTTCAGTCAGACTTATTTCTCCGGGGGCTAGCCCCTGCTAGGCAGGCTGGAGAAACCATTAGGTACTCCAAGAATAATACCGGAAGAAGAACTAACACTTAAACATCTCTTTACCACATACAAGCTCCCCAAGTCTACTGCAATCTACATCTCAATCGCCAAAGAACATCCTTCAGCAGCCCACCCCCTTTCCTTTTCCTGTTCCTCTCTAGGTTTCTTCTAGCTCTGACCTTTAGTCCACCACTTTATCCTTTCACCCTGTCTTCCACTTAGCTTCTCCTGACCTCTTTGTGTTCTGTTGATAAAGCGTTGTGTGGTAAAGGTGGTAGCTTGGATGGGCTTTGAAGGCGGCAACCCCAGCCTGTCTGAGGGGATTAGCAGAGAGCGAGATTGAGGTGTGCCCAGCGAGTCATAATACAGGCCTTGTGATTTGTATGTGTATAATAATGACAAGGAGACAATGGTAAGGTTGAATGTGTGCCCGCTCAACAGCCATGTGATTGCTTAATACAGTCTGGGATACTGATTATTTCACCCTCAAAGTATGTTTTATGGTAAGCTAAAAAAAAAAGCTAATATTGGAATGAAATGTTGGATTTCCAATGGGATTAAAGGAGGGCAGAGACCTCAGTTGATTTTTACTGTGCCATTGACACTGCAGAAAAGCCTGAGCAGTGTTTTCCACTAGCGCCGGCTGTCGGCGTTACAGACGATTACAGAGTCCTTTTCAGCCAGGTACTTTTTCCACTAAATTTAACTAGGCTACTTTTCAATTCGCTAGTCAGAAAAAAGTCTGCCGCAACCTCTCCCCTGCATTCAAAAGAAAATAATAGGGCAAAGTGGAATTCGACTCTATATGCATCTTCTTCTGGGTGTGTGTTGTATGTGCCGTGGTTGCAGTTGAATTTCTACATGGAGGGAGAAGGCATGAATTTGCACATCCCATATAATGTGGTAACAATGAGTCTAATTCCACTTTGCCTATTCTTTTCTTTGGAATGCAGCGTCTGACATTAACGAGGGCCCGTCGGGGTTGGTAAAAACACGTGTTCGGCCAGCGGATCTCTTCAGTCTCGACAGGGCCAGTAACTTTTCAGCACATTTTTGCATTCCCGTCCTCCTCTGTCACAGTCTACCACTGAAAACCATTGAAGACTGCACGCGTAAATGTCATGCTATTTGTATTTGAGCAATATGAGTGGTCATTCATTCAAGCCCCACCATGCTCCCGTGAGTCACAACTTCTCGAGCAGTACATGAGTTGATGGCTTCACACAGCACACGCTATCTGACCACAGCAAAAAGAAGAGCCCATCAATCTACTCACTTAGGGAAAGTGATTTACAAAAGTAAAACTTCAATAGTGAACATACTAGCAATATGCTGGCTACTGTTGATAGTATGCAAAGAAAAGCTACAAAAAGACACCTAGCATTGGTTTTGGCTAATGTAGCCATGTCCATGATCTCTTTCGGAATGTTTGTCTTAAAGGGGCAACGTCCTATTTTCAAATCATCTCAAAATGGCGTACTTTGGAAACAAAAATGACAATGCAGTTCTAAAGAATAGAGTAATGACATGAATTGCAAAATTGTATTACACAGCTTTTGAATACATATAATAAACAAATGTAGTTTATAATTGCTGAATATAGAGAAAAGTCATGCCAAACTATAGGCCCTGCATGACCCTAATGCATTTAAGAACTACAATGTCCAGGCCAGTAGAAATTCTGTTCTGGTGGCTTGGATTTTTGGCCAACTGTCCCAACTCGGCCAGTGAGGACCCTGTGCTTTGGTTGACGAGCAGCAAGCCTGACTAGTTTATAAAAGGTGTTGAACTGACTGAATAAAGTCGATCTCATATAGCCATCCCATCCATAAATCATACAACGTAGTTATATGTCCATGGTATCTCATCCGGACAAGTAAACTAAAGATCCCTTTTGTGTTTTCGACATAAAGTCCATAAGGACTTGCCAGACAGTGACGTTAAAGTGAGTGATTCGTCAGTTTCCTACCAAATCGCATTGGTAAGAGAGCTATTTATTTGACTAGCCGATTTTGCATACTTGTAGGGTTTTGGCAATTATCTGCAGGTAAATGATGAAATCATTCGATGAAGTTAATCCTCCTCACAGCAGGAACAATATGTAGGCTAGTGGAGAGATTGCCTCACTCTGGTCCAAAATATGATAAAAGAAAACAGATTGTTTTAATAGCTAATGATATTTATATAGTATTTTGAAAGATAGTGATCTAGGTCTAGTGATTTAATCAAAGTGTTGACAATGGACTCGTCAACTGCTGTTTTCTGTGTAGCAAAGCCCATGATTAACACCTGCTTCATACTTCAATCATAACTGTAGTGGAGATGAGCTGAGAAAATGCCTCTTTAAAGGAAGCTTGAAGCCCATGGAAGTCACTTTAAAGGCCCTGTGGAATTAGAATTCAGTTTTTCCTGCATTTTATGTCATATTGAAACTAACACTGTTAAAGTGTTTTTTTTAATCAGTGTTATTTCCTGATAGTTGCTGGGATAGTTGCAATCTAGCAATAGAATGTACCAGAGGCCACCGAAATAGAGAACTCTTACCACCCCCCAGCCCGGCGACTTTTTCTGTTTGGCTGGCCACCTCGTGTGCCTGTGGAAAACACTGGAAGCACTAACGATGCAGGCATTAACACCAAAGACAGGGAGAGACAGAAGAAAGTGATGGAGTGAAGAAGAGAGAATTATAAAATGAGAGGGGGAAAGAAAGAGAGGGCCTACTGTGATGTACAGATTCACTCTGTTCCGCGGTCAAAGCGTACACATTAATTATGAGAGCAAAGCCTGAGCCTCTTTTATTCATGGGACACTGGGTTATTTCTGTCTCTCTCATGTCTCCGCCAAGGACACAAGGCATCAGGATGAGTGTAAGTGAGGAGAGGAGAAGAGAGGAGGCCCAGTCCAAAGTGTATTGACGAATGGATGAATAGAGAGCAACAAGACAGTAAAATACTAATTTAACCAGGACGGTGGCGGGGCGGCAGGGTAGCCTAGTGGTTAGAGCGTTGGACTAGTAACCGGAAGGTTGCAAGTTCAAACCCCCGAGCTGACAAGGTACAAATCTGTCGTTCTGCCCCTGAACAGGCAGTTAACCTACTGTTCCTAGGCCGTCATTGAAAATAAGAATTTGTTCTTAATTAACTGACTTTCCTAGTTAAATAAAGGTAAAAAAAAAAACAGTGAGAGAAGGAGAAAAAGCCAGGGGTACAATTACAAGGGAGGGAGAAGAAAAGAAAGCAGTGTGATAGAAAAACTACTATAAGATTTAAGATTGGGGGAACTTGTGAGTCGGGGGGACATTGTGTCTCCTGCTCTCATGCCGTACATTGTAATGGAGCCAGTCTGGGCAAACAGGATACACACTGAGCCCTAGAGTCTCAGACTATAAGTTAACTAGGAGCCATCATATCTCTGGAAAGTCTTCGAAGGGAAACTAGATCAGAGAGACAGAAAACAAGCCCCCTCGGCCCGTTAAGGACTCAGCTCTGAAGTTGGTTTGTGTAATTAAAGATGATTCAATTCATGATCGTCACTGTGTTGCTCAAACAAAACATGCATTAGTGTTTGATTCATCACATCGTGTGGCTAATAGAGACAGATATTTTGATCAGAATGTCGAGATTTGAATGTTTACTCAGCATTTGACACGGAGGTAACGTTGGTAGACTAGAGACTTCTACCCAGAGCCTCCCTCTTTTGTGAATCCTAAAATGGCTGACATAGTTCCTCTTGGCAGCCTGATTGGCCTGTCTGTGTGGGTGATGGGTCAATGCAGTAGTCCGTAGTGTTCTGCCTGTCACGGGTGGAGAGAGGAGAGAACCTCAGTGAATCTCTGATAGCCCTACTTTAGCATTAGTAGCGGCCATTCTGTGCTCTGTCAGACTACTGGCTCTGTTATCCGATAGGATCCCACTGCCTATGTACCCTTGCAGTGCCAAAGCATGCACCTGCACATTGCTGAGTGATCCCTATGAAACAAGTCTAAGTGAACTAAGCTGTGTAATAGAATCACTTGGTTCAATAAACTATTCGGTTACCCTTCACGTTTCAAAATGTATTCCCAAAACTTTTCCTTGACCACGTGACCTACCATCCCAGGGCCAGAAGAGGCAGAAAAAAATCATTCTGACAGTTACATATCAGAGCACCTCAATCCCCACTAGTGTTATAGTGAGATGATGTCTTGAGAAATATGGGGTGGGGGGGTGGGTAGACTGGGGAATACACTTCACTATTTCTAACACCTTCAAAAGGGGAAAATGTTCCCCCACCTTCACACTGTTCCTTCACATTGGGCTGCTCAGCCAGGCCTTCATATCTAACAGTTATCCTGTCAATGCCACATCGCCCTGCCGTATTGATCCTCACCTAAACATAGCACACCTGTCACTCTCCAACCTTACTGTGCCTCAGTCTGCTAGAAGAACAATCTACTAGCTGTACTGTACGGCTCTATTTTCTTACACTGGCTGATTGTGAGAGGGTGACAGTAAGGGTGTGTGTTGTGTGTATGAGAGGGTGACAGTAAGTGTGTGTGTTGTGTGTATGAGAGGGTGACAGTAAGGGTGTGTGTTGTGTGTATGAGAGGGTGACAGTAAGTGTGTGTGTGTGGTGTGTATGAGAGGGTGACAGTAAGGGTGTGTGTTGTGTGTGTGAGAGGGTGACAGTATGTGTGTGTGTTGTGTATATGAGAGGGTGACAGTAAGGGTGTGTGTTGTGTATATGAGAGGGTGACAGTAAGGGTGTGTGTTGTGTATATGAGAGGGTGACAGTAAGGGTGTGTGTTGTGTGTATGAGAGGGTGACAGTAAGTGTGTGTGTTGTGTATATGAGAGGGTGACAGTAAGGGTGTGTGTTGTGTGTATGAGAGGGTGACAGTATGTGTGTGTGTTGTGTGATAGTGTGTGTATGAAAGGGTGACAGTGTGGGTGTGTGTTGTGTGATGGGGTGTGTATGAGAGGGTGACAGTGTGAGTGTGTGTTGTGTGTATGAAAGGGTGACAGTGTGGGTGTGTGTTGTGTGATGGGGTGTGTATGAGAGGGTGACAGTGTGAGTGTGTGTTGTGTGTATGAAAGTGTGACAGTGTGGGTGTGTGTTGTGTGATGGTGTGTGTATGAGAGGGTGACAGTGTGAGTGTGTGTTGTGTGTATGAAAGGGTGATAGTGTGGGTGTGTGTTGTGTGATAGTGTGTGTATGAAAGGGTGACAGTGTGGGTGTGTGTTGTGTGATGGTGTTTGTATGAAAGGGTGACAGTGTGGGTGTGTGTTGTGTGTATGAGAGGGTGACAGTGTGGGTGTGTGTTGTGTGTATGAGAGGGTGACAGTGTGGGTGTGTGTTGTGTGATAGTGTGTGTATGAGAGGGTGACAGTGTGGGTGTGTGTTGTGTGTATGAGAGGGTGACAGTGTGAGTGTGTGTTGTGTGTATGAAAGGGTGACAGTGTGAGTGTGTGTTGTGTGTATGAGAGGGTGACAGTGTGGGTGTGTGTTGTGTGTATGAGAGGGTGACAGTGTGGGTGTGTGTTGTGTGATAGTGTGTGTATGAGAGGGTGACAGTGTGGGTGTGTGTTGTGTGTATGAGAGGGTGACAGTGTGGGTGTGTGTTGTGTGATAGTGTGTGCACATGAGTGACAGGCACCAGCCCCCATTTTGTGACAGTTTAAACCTGCGATGGGCTGAATTTGTGAAGGTCTTTTAGGGGGAACAGATGAGATGTAAACTCGAAGGGCACTGGGAGATTGTGTGAGGAGAGAGAGCCGAGCTGTAGCTCAAACCATCTGCTCAGTAGTGCTGCTTTTTGAAGTCGGTTCGTTTTATTTATTTATTTATGACAAATAATCACATTTTTCAATTTTTTATTACAATAAATACATAATAATAATAATAACGCTTCAGGTGACTCCTCAAATAATATTCTCAGTAATTGGCGACCAGGTGAAACAAAAAAGCTGGTACTTTGTCCAGATGCACAAATATTAGCCAGTTAGCTAGCTAGTTAGCCAAGCCAAAATGTGTTAACCTGTCAGGCAATCTGCAAATCTGTGGCTCAAATACACCAGATACATGTATATGCAATGAACACGCAATGTTCGCAAAAACAAAAGATTGTATTAAAAATCAACAATTAAAAACACCTACAAAAATGACTAAACATGTGCACTTTTAGAGCTCTGTGCTTAGGCTGCTACTAGGGCACCATGGCAACTATATAACTCTATACTATAGAATTGAATTGGGAGTTAAATGCTGTAACATCACAAAATAGAACAATTTATGTTAATGACTGCCCATTAATATCACTTATTAGGCTCTAAGTATCATTTATTCACATTATTTTACTTAAATAAAAAAATGTTGGTGATTTATTTATTTGATGCCTTATTCAATTCCACGTCATCATCACAATCTCTGTTCAGGCAGAATCAGCCAGCCAGTTATGTATATCTGTGCACCCAAAATCACCCTTTATGCTAGTAGTCTAGCTGGCTAACTTCCTTCTGCCTTATAAAATCACAATGTCAGTGGAACTTCAAAGTAGATAATGCATACTTTTAAGACTGCTGAATAACAACTATCAATCAATTATACAGTATGTATTCATCGGTTGGTAGAGAAACCCACGAAACTGCTCTCTTGTTCGCAACGCGTCCTGTGAGCCTCTGTCCTTCCCTTCCTCTCCTCTCTGCCAGCCCCACAGGCCTGAACCAATGAGATCAGGCAGCTGTAGGCGCAATGGACTCTGATCATAGTAATTATTGACCTTTTTTCTTATTGCTTTACTCTGATGAATATTGGTCTGTTGAACCTACACCTTTCTGCAAAGTTCCCACAATTCATGCTGGATATTTCTCTCTAGAGAATCAGTGCGTTGAGCTAACATATAAAAATGGAATTCAAACAATTGCACTGACATTTCTGATCATTGCTCAGCACTACTGCTCAGATATGTAGCAGGAACTAATCAGAAAAAAATGAACTGTGCTGAGGTAGCAGGAAAACAGAATTTTCTTAATAACATGAGCATTCCCTTATGAACCATAACCTCATTAAATAAGCATGAACTGCTCAGCCCACATAATTGTGAAAGGCAGCATTTACCAACCAACCTAATGTAAAGATGAAACATGACACCATGAGTGTAAGAATTAATATACAAAAGGTCTAGCATCAGTTGACCAATCTATGTATCGTTCTGGTCCTAGTGAGGCTATGGAGCAATAATCTCCATTGACCAGTCTCTCATTACCCTGAAAGCAATGAGCCTTTCAATACGCAGAGCAGCAAGGAGGAATCCATTGATCCAACTAAAGGAAAGCGGGAAGGAGAGGGAGAAAGAAGAGAGAGATGGGATGGATAGAGAGAGAGAGAAAAGTGGGAGAGAGCAGTCTAGGGTCTAACAGTTAAATCATTACAGATGTTAATGATACCCCAGTCTCCTTTCTTGTCCTCTGGCCATTCAGCTCGCCAAGTCTGGCACGTTCATCAACGTTACCCACACGCGTGTCATTACTGACTACGCCGCTCCTGTCATTACCGAAGGCAGACCCCCAATCGAACACAGGCAGCTGGTCAGTCTGGTCTCCAACCATTGATTAACAGAACAGAGTGAGTCCAATGCCTGCATTAGTTAATCACAGTGCCAAGCCACTCGTCTGCCTGCCAAACAACACCGGAAATGTTTTACTATCACACCCTTGTAGAGAAGGAAAACAATGATTTTTTTCTTTGCTGGGGGAAAAACAACAAACTATCGTAAAAGTCTTAATCGGTCACATTCACAATAGCCGGTTGGCTGATTCTGGAGGGGAAGAGTTTCCTAAATGGGTCTATTTGCACAGCAGATGGGACTCTTTGTGTAAAAAATCCTGGATTCCTGCCTGGCTAAGGAGTGTGTGTGTGTGTGTGTGTGTGTATGTGTGTGTGTGGGGGGGGGGGTAATTGTTCTTCTTCCAGATTAATGAGTAATTAGTTGAGAGAGACAATGCTAGAGGCAGTGTTTAATTAACAAACTGTCCGACACACACACACACACATGCATACTGACAGTCACATGCAGACGCACACAAAAAACATGCACACACACACACACTCTCTCTCCACCAGCCTCTCCCATCTCTCTCAGTTACTTTCTCACTTTGGATTCCTAGGAATGATAGGAATTATGGACCATATTTTCATGCAGAGGGCTAAACAGAATGCTCAGATTGAGCACAGGGAGTAATCAATGCTGTCAAAGTTTTTGAGGTTCTTGAGGTTTTGTGTTGTCTGTCGTCATGTAAGACATTCTGATGTTTGGAGTCCCCCTCTCAGATCAACCTCCCAGATCAACCTCCCAGATCAACCTCTCAGATCAACCTCCCAGATCAACCTCCCAGATCAACCTCTCACAGATCAACCTTCCAGATCAACCTCTCAGATCAACCTCCCAGATCAACCTCCCAGATCAACCTCCCAGAGATCAACCTCCCAGAGATCAACCTCCCAGATCAACCTCCCAGATCAACCTCCCAGATCAACCTCCCAGATCAACCTCCCAGAGATCAACCTCCCAGATCAACCTCCCAGATCAACCTCCCAGATCAACCTCCCAGATCAACCTCCCAGAGATCAACCTCCCAGATCAACCTCCCAGATCAACCTCTCAGATCAACCTCCCAGATCAACCTCCCAGATCAACCTCCCAGAGATCAACCTCCCAGATCAACCTCCCAGAGATCAACCTCTCAGATCAACCTCTCAGATCAACCTCTCAGATCAACCTCCCAGAGATCAACCTCCCAGAGATCAACCTCTCAGATCAACCTCTCAGATCAACCTCTCAGATCAACCTCCCAGAGATCAACCTCCCAGATCAACCTCCCAGAGATCAACCTCCCAGATTAACCTCCCAGATCAACCTAAAAGGCTAGAATTTAAACTTTGAACTAGTGTGAGTCAGCTTCTAAACAAAAGACTTCCGCTATTCAGAAACACACACTCACACGCAAGCACACATTCATCTTTACTGACCAAACACATTTTTCCACCTCTCTTCAGCTTTCACAATTGTGATGGGACAAAACCATACTATTTTTGTAAGGACGTGTGGTTACATTTGAAGTAGAGTAGAGCTAGTAGAATTGTATATAATATATTATGCAGCTATTTCACTTGGTTTTTAATCCACTGAGTAACTTTGCATCCTAACTTGATGGAGTACCCATTGAATTAGAACTAAGGCATACCTCCAAGCCAGACATGTTGTCAGAATAACTATCTATTCCCAGCTTGATTAGTCAATATGATAATTTCTTAAGCCTGTGAGCTATCTTATACCCAAATCTCTAGTATAGATCCTTGTCGGCAGAATTCTCTGATTTGCTAGTCTGAACCCCATATTTAGCTCCGTGGGCATAATCTGGCTCTAGCTGTGGAGAATAAGGCAGACGGCGGGGTAAGTTTGCTAGCATCGTACCCCTGTGGCTGGCCAGTTTCAGTAGCATATGCAACAAACAGCCTCGACACTTTAGGATTAAAAACACAAATCTGGGCCATAGTTGATCACACATCCTCTCTGTGGCTTAATGCGGCGCATCACATGGAGAATATAGCCCTTTCAGGTTAACATAGCTAGGCCTACACATGCAGACAATCATGACAAGACGTTTGTGTGCACGGATGAGTAAACAGACACACACACACACGCACACACACACACACACACACACACACACACACACACACACACACACACACACACACACACACGCACACGCACACGCACACACACGCACGCACGCACGCACGCTGCACTTAATTCCTCCAAAAACAATCGCTGTGTGTGTTTACAAAACAGAACAAAACTAGCTGCGCTAATGCAATTTCATAGCAATGCAATCTGTTCCCCCCTCGTGGCAGACCTGGAAATAAAGGCAGTCGTTGGGAATTCACATCTTCATCTCAGCCCATTAAAAGCACATCTAAATCCTTCTAGCGCATGCAGAGCTTCAGGGCTTTGAATAGAAACCTGCGGCTCCTTCAAAAGGAGAGCAGCCCTTCCTTCCTAGCTCCAAGGCTTGGTTACTAGCACAATTCTAAGACTCAGTCCTTGGTCTGCGGAGTCTGATCTGAATGCGGTGGCAATACAGAGCTTTGTTTTCAGAAGAAACAATGCATTTATCCAGTGCAGTTATGTGGCTTTTGAAACGGAAAATTGATTTTTGTTTGAATTGTGAATGTGTAAAAGTATTACTGTTCGAGTCAATGCCATAGCTGTACATATATTCATCCTAAGGGTTTGAGAGCACTCTTGTCCTGTGCTTGTGTTTGTCATTCTAATTATCTAAAACTGTGATTTCATTGTTGATTAATAATAACAATTGTAGCGCTATAATTACAATATCACTTTGACAGCGGTTATAATGATATGCCTAAGGACAATAACACACACACACACACACAGGCACACAAATGCACACACACACCGGCATGCAGGCTCACGCACACACACACAGCCCACCACTAACATCGTAAAATTTCTGTCAACTAAAAGTGCTGTTATTTTGAAGTGGAAACGTCGAGGGTCAACAACAGATCAGACACGAAGAGGTAGGCCACACAAGCTCACGGAACGGGACCACCAAGTCCTAACGCGCGTAAACAATAATCTGTCCTCGGGGGCAACACTCACTACCGAGTTCCAAACTGCATCTGGAAGCAACATCAGCACAAGAACTGTTCGTCTGGAGCACCATGCGCAATGCCAAGTGTCGGCTAGAATGGTGTAAAGCTTGCCGCCATTGGACTCTGGAGCAGTAGAAACGCGTTCTGTGGAGTGATGAATCACGCTTCATCTGGCAGTCCGATGGACAAATTTGGGTTTGGCGGATGCTACCTGCCCGAATGCATAATGCCAACTGTAAAGTTTGGTGAAGGAAGAATAATGGCTGTTATTCATGATTCGGGCTAGGCCTCTTAATTCCAGTGAAGGGAAATCTTAGCACTACAGCATACAATGACATTTTAGACGATTTTGTGTTTCCAATCTTGTGGTAACAGTTTGGGGAAGACCCTTTCCTGTTTCAGCATGACAATGCGCCTGTGCACAATGCGAGGTTCACACAGAAATGGTTTGTCGACATCGGTGTGGATGAACCAGCCTGCACAGAGCCCTGGTGTCCACAGAGCAGAGCACTACATACTTTTGGTCATCTAGTGTACCTGGGGCAAGGTTAAGATGTTAGCACAATGCTAGAGTGTAGCATGGATATACAGTAAAAGGCTACCACGTTTTTACTGAGGATTGATGTAGCATCTAAATCGCTCATAATGGATTCTATTAAATGCCTATAGGGCTAGGAGAATGACACTGGACTGTGACTTAATTTGATGTTACAATGATTTAGAATTGAACAAATATAGGCTGCTAATAGGCTAAAGGGACAATCAAGGCGGAACGGAATTGCAGAATCTCCACATGAGACCTGGACCGAGTCTGAGGAAAAAGTGAGAGAAATGATATCTCAGAAATTGAAGATGGACCAGAGGAAGATTGAGGTGGAGTGCGCCCACAGGACTGGTAAACCCATCCCCAGCCCAGGTGACAGACCCAAGCTGATAATGGTCAAGTTCTTGAGGAAGCTGTTCTGGAAAGAGCCAAAAACTTCAGAGGAACATATATCTTCCTCAACGAGGACTATCATGAAGGTAAAAATCTGTCGTTCTGCCCCTGAACAAGGCAGTTGACCCACTGTTCCTAGGCCGTCATTGTAAAGAAGAATTTGTTCTTAACTGACTTGCCTAGTTAAATAAAGGTAAAATAAAAATATGTCTGCTGTTAGAACCAGTAAAGGCTTCATTGCTAGCAGAATTACTTTGGCTTCCCTCCAGGCCTGAGGACAAAGACTTTCCTCTAGGCTCAGATTAAATATATGACAGATAGGAGTGTCTAAAGAGTCAGCTAACATCCTCATTAGCTTTCCATCTATGTTGTCAATGCCAGGAGGTTTGTCATTATTGATCGATAACAACACTTTTTCCACCTCTCCCAAACTAACTTTTCAAAATTCTATCTTGCGAGGCTTTTCTTTCATTATTCGTTTTTTTCTGCATGAATACGATGGCTCACTGTTCGTTGTTGGCATTCCCTGCCTAAGTTTGCCCACTTTGCCATTTTAAAATATATATACAATTGAACCTTTATTTAACTAGGCAAGTCAGTTAAGAACAAATTCTTATTGTCAATGACGGCCTAGGAACAGTGGGTTAACTGCCTGTTCAGGGGAAGAACGACAGATTTGTACCTGGTCAGTAACCTTTCGGTTACTAGTCCAACGCTCTAACCACTAGGCTACCCTGCCGCCCCATTCCCTAAGTTCTAGACCTCAGCTGATTCTGGTAATTAATGGTGTGGCTGTTGAACAAGTTGAGGAGACTAAATTACTTGGCATGGCCAAAACATATAGATCCAATGGTTGTAAAGATGGGGAGAGATCTGTCTGGGGAGAGATCTGTCCGTAATAAAGAGATGCTCTGCTTTTTTGACACCGTACTCCAAAGAGTAAGATCTGCAGGCTCTAGTTCTGTCTAATCTTGATTATTTTCCAGTATTGTGGTCCAGTGCTGCAAGGAAATACCTAGTTAAGCTGCAACTGGCCCAGAACAGAGCGGCACATCTTGCTCTTCATTGTTTTATTTATTTAACCCTTATTTTACCAGGTAAATTGACTGAGAACACCTTCTCATTTACAACAACGACCTGAGGAATAGTTACAAGGGAGAGGAGGGGGGATGAATGAGCCAATTGTAATCAGAGGGCTGATATAAATACTATGCATATCAGTCTCTTTTACTAAGAGTTGAAGAGAGACTCACTTCATCACTTCTTCTTTTTATTATAAACATTAACCTGTTGAAAATCCCAAATTGTTTGCATAGTCAACTTACACACAGCTCTGACACACACACACACTTACCCTACCAGACATGCCACCAGGGGTCTTTTCATAGTCCCCAAATCAAGAACAATTTCAAAAAAGTGTACTGTATTATATAACTCCCTTCCATCTCATATTGCTGAAATGAACAGCAAACCTGGTTTCAAAAAACAGATAAAGCAACACCTCACAGCACAACGCCTCTCCCCTATTGGACCTAGATAGTTTGTGTGTATGCATTGATATGTAGACTACGTGTGTCTTTTTAAAACATGTATATAGTTCTGTCCTTGAGCCGTTCTTATCTATTAATGTTCGGTATTATGTCATGTTTTGTGTTGGACCCCAGGAAGAGTAGCTGCTGCTTTTGCAACATCTAATGGGGATCCTAATAAAATACCTAAATACTTAAAGCTGATGCAAAGGGATTTCAATCTCAGTGCCATCTACCCTGAAGTCAGCAGCTAGGCGACACTCCTTGAAGCTACAATCCCTTAGGGTCTCCGTCTCAGAATGGACTGGAACTTGTGTAGTACTGTAGGTGGAGGGAGGGGGGGGTCAGGGGGTAGTTACCCTTCTCTCCACCTCCCCTCCTCCCAAATGTACGTGTGCCTGCGCCACAGTTCAGGTGCGAGACGCCAGCTATTAATCCACCAGTTATATATATATTATATAACCCTGATATAGACAGAGGTGGGGTCCTCTGTAACTACTGCTCTGTATTGTTTTTTCATTCATTCTTTCTCTCTTTTATTTTCTGTCCCTCTCCCTTCCACTCTCTCCGTTACAAGGCTTAAGACAGAAGGCTCTATGTGACTTCTTTGCCCTAACGGATCATGGGTCCAGAAAGTCTGTGAAACAGAGGAATCTGGATTATACCCCATTATATCCGAGAACTACGGGAATTGCCACTATGTGATACCAGAATGGTAATCATATGAATGGTCCAATTGATTGGAAGATGCATGGAGAGACGGACCCAATGATCAGCCACTAGGTTTGACAAAAGGCTCTGATGAGGGGATGAGTGAGTTATGGCTCATCACTGATGAAGCGATTGACTGAATGAGGCGGTAGAAGGAGGTAAAGATGGCCGCTGCTCCCGCTCACTAGGTGGCAGCTGATTACCTATCCAGTCAGACAGGCAGGCAGGCCCAGACAAAACATGCCTTTTCTAACAACTGGCCAATAAGGGCCTCTCGTCAGCATCACGGGAGGGGAAGAAGTGGAGCGAGAGAGTGAAGTAGGGAGATAGAAAGAACGGGAGCCCATAAATTCCTGGGTCGTGATGGGGGGGATTAAGAAAGACTGCAGGGAGGCGGAGAAATAGTACGGTGCGAATCGTAAATCGATGGAAAACAAACCCCACAGTCACACATCACTAGTGCCTCCAACACGCACCGAGCTTAAAAATCTGGTACACAACACCAATGTCTACTTGATTTCTAGTTCATTTTCACCTCTACGTTATTATTAAGGTAAGGAGAGACTAGAGGCTTGTATCTGATGCATAACCACCCCATCCTGGCTCAATGAGGGCACACACACACACACACACACACACACACACACACACACACACACACACACACACACAGTTACTTAAGTCAAATGGCCAGCTGTAAGTGACTTCTCTGCTTGTAACGCCTGCATTGCTTTCTCTCAATGTATAAGATTAGAAATAACCTTGAGATGTAAGAGCAAAAATAAACAACTTGAGCTATAAGTTTTTCTGTGCTTGTCGCGATTAGCCGCAGGTCCAATTGGTATTCTCTGTGGGTAGTGGGAGGAGGCTCGACTGTGTTGGATGCAAGAGGAATGCAAAATGGCCTCCTCTAGCTTGCCTAGGCCCCATGCACACACACACAGACACACAGACACACACATACACACACACACACACACACACACACACACACACACACACACACACACACACACACACACACGCACACACGCACACGCACGCGCGCACACACAGAGAGAGAGAGAGAGAGAGACACACACACAAACACAGTATTGTACAACTAACCTTGTAGGGATACACAATTCAGTCCCATTCAAAATACTATTTTCCCTAAACTTACACCTAACCCTTACCCTAAAACTAACCCTAGCTCCTAACCCTAAACCCCTAGAAATAGCAATTTACCTTGTGGGGACTAACAAAATGTCCCCAGTTAGTGAAATGTTTGTTGTTTACTATTGTTGTGGGGACAAACACACACAAACACACACCAAACCTTTCTGTGGACAGTCTAACCTTGCTTCCAGGCACCAGTCAACCCAGTCCCCTGTGGACAGTCAAACCTTGCTTCCAGGCACCAGTCAACCCAGTCCCCTGTGGACAGTCAAACCTTGCTTCCAGGCACCAGTCAACCCAGTCCCCTGTGGACAGTCAAACCTTGCTTCCAGGCACCAGTCAACCCAGTCCCCTGTGGACAGTCAAACCTTGCTTCCAGGCACCAGTCAACCCAGTCCCCTGTGGACAGTCAAACCTTGCCTCCAGGCACAAGTCACCAATTGCTAACTATTAGCTCCTATCAATTTAGGGAAACGTTCTTTCTGTGTCCATGGGCAACTGTTGGATATTATTTTGAGAAGCTCAAATGTGAGGATCTAAACATGGAGGAAATTGGTGCATGCAAGTGGACTCACCTTACTGGGAACTGTCAATTTTTTGTGAGGTGGGTTGTTTTTTAACAAAAACATTTTTTTCTCCAGTAGTTGGTCACAGGAAACCAAAAGACAAGAAAATGTTATGGGGGTTGTGAAGCGCTACAAGATTAATTCACAAGCAGCACAACGTCTGAGGAGCTGTCTGGGAGTAGCACTGGAACAAAATACTGGTTAATCAATATTTTGTATTCAAATTCAGTCTGTCAGTGAGTTGCACACGGCTGACAAGTGAGGAACCGTAAAGATGAAATTCAGTTTATGAGTCGAGACATTTGAAATAAAGCTTGAATCAATACTATGCTCAAAAACATTTCACTTTCTCAACACCTTGAAACATCAAACAGTCTGCAACGTCTCCGAGACAGACGAACACTTCTTGTCACCCACACCGCCAAGTAAAAAACCCTTCTTAGAGATCTGTTTTTTATGCATTGGATGTGTCTCGATCCACAGCACTTCCACATCTGCGGTGAAGTGAAAGGTGTTTGTCGGACCGTGAAGACATTCGGAAAATCAGTCTTCTCACAAAGACGTCTGTAGCGTCCGAACCGTTTTGGCTGCAAACTATTATGACCCCTCTATGGAAAGGGAATATTCTCATGAATACGACCATAGTGGTGACACAAGTGTCACAGGACTCGTCTGAAGGTAAACAGTACTGGTTAAAACATTTTTAACCCTGATTCAGATGACCATCCTACCTGTGCTAGATTACGGAGACGTAATTTATAGATCGGCAGGTAAGTGTGGTCTCGAGCGGCTAGATGTTCTTTACCATTCGGCCATCAGATTTGCCACCAATGCTCCTTATAGGACACATCGCTGCACTCTATACTCCTCTGTAAACTGGTCATCTCTGTATATCCATTGCAAGACCCACTGGTTGATGCTTATTTATAAAAACCCTCTAGGCCTCACTCCCCCCCTATCTGAGAGATCTACTACAGCCCTCATCCTCCACCCATTCTGCCAGTCACATTCTGTTAAAGGTCCCTAAAGCACACACATCCCTGGGTCACTGGTCTTTTCAGTTTGCTACAGCTAGCGACTGGAACGAACAAACAAACACTTGAACTGGACAGTTTTATCTCAATCTCTTCACTCAAAGACTCTATCTTACTGACAGTCGTGGCTGTTTTGCATGATGTATTGTTGTCTCTAACTTCTTGCCATTTGTGCTGCTACCATGTTGTGCTGCTGCCTTGTTGTGTTGCCACCCTGTTGTTGTCATGTTGTGTTGCTACCATGCTGTGTTGTCATATGCTGTTGTCTTAGGTCTCTCTTTATGTAGTGTTGTGTGGTCTGGTGTGTGTTTTGTCCTATATTATCTATTTTTATTTTTGATCCTAGCCTCCGTCCCCGCAGGAGGCCTTTTGGGAGGCCATCATTGTAAATCAGAATTAGTTCTTAACTGACTTGCCTAGTTAAATAAAGGTTAAATAAAATAATAAAACAGAATAATAAAAAGATGACGGTAGTCTTGTGCTTACAAGGGGGTACATTTCTGTATGTAAAAAAATATATCTATATTTTCGGAGTTTATTTAAATCTCCAGATATAAGACAAACACTTCAAAACCTTGTTTCTTCTTATTTATTTGGACTGTCTCTTTCTGCCATTTCTCAATGTGTTATTCAATGCCATTTCTCAATGTGTTATTGGCTATAGTAGTAAATGCCAAATTCAATGTTATTTCTCAATGTGTTATTGGCTAGAGTAGTAAAGGCCAAATTCAATGTTATTTCTCAATGTGTTATTGACTATAATAGTAAAGGCCAAATTCAATGTTATTTCTCAATGTGTTATTGGCTATAGTAGTAAAGGCCAAATTCAATGTTATTTCTCAATGTGTTATTGGCTATAGTAGTAAAGGCCAAATTCAATGTTATTTCTCAATGTGTTATTGGCTATAGTAGTAAAGGCCAAATTCAATGTTATTTCTCAATGTGTTATTGGCTATAGTAGTAAAGGCCAAATTCAATGTTATTTCTCAATGTGTTATTGGCTATAGTAGTAAAGGCCAAATTCAATGTTATTTCTCAATGTGTTATTGGCTATAGTAGTAAAGGCCAAATTCAATGTTATTTCTCAATGTGTTATTGGCTATAGTAGTAAAGGCCAAATTCAATGTATACCGTTTTTTTTATACCTAAAGGTGTCCTAAAATTCAAAATCAAATAACTAAATGATCCATAGTATGACCATAGTATGACCCCAATAAGGTGTAGCACAACAAAGTGCTCCCACCTCCTCTTCACCTCCCACAGGTGAAAGGTAGATGGCGCAGCATATCGAAAGCTAGACAGACACCCACTGTGTTTGTCAATACGCGTCACCTCACAGTGTGAGCAGTAATTCAGAGTGATGCACTTCCAATTACTCTCATAGCACCTTTTTTTTTCTAAAAGTGTACCTATCTACAACCAAAAGGGTTATTCGGCTGTCCCCATAGGAGAACCCTTTGAAGAACCCTTTTTTCCCAGGTAGAACCCTTTTGAATTCCATGTAGAACCCTTTCCACAAAGGGTTCTACATGGAATCCAAAAACGAGTTCTACCTGGAACCAGAAAAGGGTTCTACCTGGAACCGAAAAGGGTTCTCCTATGGGGACAGCTGAAGAACACTTTTGGAACCCATTTTCTAAGAGTGTAATTGTCTCCAAAATGGCCGCAACAGAACAAACGTTTCACCGGTTTCCACACAAACGCTGCCCTGGCCTGAGTAACTGCAGTCACACCCATCCATCCACCCACCCACTCTCTCTCTCTCTCTCTCTTTCCCCTGAATGGTATATTGTTCCTTCTTCATCCCCTGCTCTGAGAAACTACACATCTCCTGCTACCATGGCAGCCAACTGGAGGGGAGGACAAGGCGGCTGATTAATCTATTAATAACACAGGAAAGCAGTAAGCTGCTGCTGCTGGTGCTGGTGGTGTGTAAAAACAGGAACCCACGGAGAGCAGGGAGCTGATGAAAGTTTCCTTGGCCCTCAGAGTAGGAGGAAAGTGAAAAGAGGGCAGAAAGTCAGAGGGAGAATGATGTTTATTGAGAGATTGAGAGAGTAGGCTGGAAACCTATCAACCATATTGCAGTGACCCTTGTGGTACTACAGCAAAATGATTTGTTTGTTGAGAGTTATAATGGAGAATAATACACTATATATACAAAAGTATGTGGACACCCCTTCAAATGAGTGGATTCGGCTATTTCAGCTACACCTGTTGTTGGCAGGTGTATAAAATCGATGCCACCTTTCCAACAAGTCAGTTCGTAAAATTTCTGCCCTGCTAGAGCTGCCCCGGTCAACTAAAAGTGCTGTTATTGTGAAGTGGAAAAGTCTAGGAGCAACAGCGGCTCATCCGTGAAGTGGTAGGCCACACAAGCTCTCAGAACGGGACCGCTATGTGCTGGAGTGCGTAACGTGGAAAAAACGTCTGTCCTCGGTTGCAACACTCACTACCAAGTTCCAAAATGCCCCTGGAAGCAACGTCAGCACAATAACTGTTCGTAGGGAGCTTCATGAAATGGGTTTCCATGGCAGATCAGCTTCACACAAGCCTCAGATCACCATGCGCAATGCCAAGCGTTGACTGGAGTGGTGTAAAGCTCACCGCCATTGGACTCTAGAGCAGTGGAAACGCTTTCTCTCAAGTGATAAATCACGCTTCACCATCTGGCAGTCCAACGGATGATGCATAGCGCCAATTGTAAAGTTTGGTGGAGGAGGAATAATGGTATGGGGCTGTTTTCATTGTTCAGACTAGGCCCCTCAGCTCTAATGAAGAGATCTAAACATGCATGCAATGACATTCTAGACGATTCTGCACTTCCAACTTTGTGGCAGTCTGGGGAAGATTATTTTCTGTTTCAGCATGACAGTGGCCCTATGCACAAAGCGAGGTCCATACAGAAATAGTTTGTCGAGATCGGTGTGGAAGAACTTGACTAGCTTACACAGAGCCCTGATCTCAACCCTATCGAACTCTGCAAGACAGGCCCAACAGCAGTGCCCGACCACACTAATGCTCTTGTAGCTGAATGGAAATAAGTCCCTTCTGCAAAGTTCCAACATCTAGTGGAAAGCCTTTCCAGATTTGTGGAGGTTGTTATAGCAGTAAAGGGGGGGCCAATTCCATGTTTATGCCCATGTTTTTGGAATGAGATGTTTGGCGAGCAGGTGTCTACATACTTTTGGTCATATAGTGTATCTTAAAGCATAATATGTGTTGCTCAACCTCTGGTCCGTGGACCGTCACCGGTCCCTGGAATGTTCTTAACTGGCCCCTCAGATTGTTCTTATCTGACCTCATGCTAAGGCTAAATCTAAGTAACAAAAGGAGCAGGAGCATATTGACAGCTAGCCTCTAGCTATGAATCTTGTCTTCAATATATGGGATCATGTCACCCTGTAATGTCACTGGGTGTTAATGTGTACCCGAAGTACCTGGAGGCGTGGTCTTATACAATAAAGCCCACTGACTGAGCACTTCCTCATCACCAACGCGGCAACTTCCTCATCGGTCACCCATCACCCGGGCGCATCATCAGCCACTGACAAGCCGGATAAGTAACGGGTGATTAGTATCTACCTTCCCCATTGACCCTGGCAGAGAGTGGGGGCGGAGTGTGCAAAGCTGTCATCAAGACAAAGGGTAGCTACTTTGAAGATTCTCAAATCTTAAATATATTTTCATTTGTTTAACACTTTTTTGGTTTACTACATGATTCCATATGTGTTATTTCATATTTGTGATGTTTCACTATTATTCTACAATGTGGAAAATAGTCAAAATAAAGAAAAACCCTTAAATGAGTAGGTGTGTCCAAACTTTTGACTGGTACTGTAGATGTTGTATGGGAGGGAAGCTTTCATTCATTCTCCCATTCAAAAAGGGAGCAATGCCAAATGCAAAGTAATGCTATGTATTAGCACCGGAGCAAAAGCCTGCACACCAAGACCAAGATTGAAGACAGAGTGAACATCTTACTCTTACTCATTTTCTCATTCAACATCAGACCTCTTCTCATAACAGAGCATACTGAAAACGTACAAATACAGTACTTCATGTAGCAAATAAACTGTCCATGTTGATCAAGCTTTTAAGGTCAGATGGGTTGAATTTACAAAATGGAGGACGGCAATACTGCGTTCAAGACCCAATGGCATTTGCCTGCAGCCTGAGCGTAATTAACAAGTGGAAATGTTGCGGCCTCTCATCCTCTTGCTCTCCCTTTGTCTTCTTTGTAACTCAGGCAGAACCACTCCCCCCCCCCCCTCATCCTTTTTCGGGTGACTTGACGGAGGCCCCTATTGTTTATCTTTGACTTCGGTAATGGGACAGAGTAATTTCTCATTTGTAATAATATCAAAAAGAAATTACCACTGCCGTGAATAAAAGCCACTGAACAATGGTGGCCATCAATCACCGGAGAGCAAGCATGGGACAACAGAGAGAGCGTTTGTGGTAAATTCAGCTGCTCCTGTTTGTTTCTTGTGCATTGTGAAAGGGCAACGACCTGTGACAGAGGTGCAAGATATGCCTTTCACTTAGAGTATTGTCGGAGCAAATGTCATGCGGCAACCTCTACAACTGATTGGGATTTGTTTTTGGCTTTTGAATTAGAGTGTGTGTTTATGGGTGTAATCAGATAACAGGGATTTGTTACAGGACTCGTCTGACCGTTATGCCTTTCCACATGTAATACAGCCTCTGCATGATCTCGTCTTGCAACCATCTCTCCTTTCCCCACCTCCACCTCTCCTTTCCCCACCTCCATCTCTCCTTTCCCCACCTCCATCTCTCCTTTCCCCACCTCCATCTCTCCTTTCCCCACCTCCATCTCTCGCTCTCCCACCTCCATCTCTCCTTTCCCCACCTTCATCTCTCCTTTCCCCACCTCCATCTCTCCTTTCCCCACCTCCATCTCTCCTTTCCCCACCTCCATCTCTCGCTCTCCCACCTCCACCTCCATCTCTCGCTCTCCCACCTCCATCTCTCGCTCTCCCACCTCCATCTCTCCTTTCCCCACCTCCATCTCTCGCTCTCCCACGTCCATCTCTCCTTTCCCCACCTCCATCTCTCGCTCTCTCACCTCCATCTCTCGCTCTCCCACCTCCATCTCTCGCTCTCCCACTTCCATCTCTCCTTTCCCCACCTCCATCTCTCGCTCTCCCACCTCCATCTCTCCTTTCCCCACCTCCATCTCTCGCTCTCCCACCTCCATCTCTTGCTCTCCCACCTCCATCTCTCGCTCTCCCACCTCCAACTCTCCTTTCCCCACCTCCATCTCTCGCTCTCCCACCTCCATCTCTTGCTCTCCCACCTCCATCTCTCGCTCTCCCACCTCCATCTCTCCTTTCCCCACCTCCATCTCTCCTTTCCCCACCTCCATCTCTCGCTCTCCCACCTCCATCTCTCACTCTCCCACCTCCATCTCTCCTTTCCCCACCTCCATCTCTCGCTCTCCCCACCTCCATCTCTCCTTTCCCCACCTCCATCTCTCGCTCTCCCACCTCCATCTCTCCTTTCCCCACCTCCATCTCTCACTCTCCCACCTCCATCTCTCGCTCTCCCACCTCCATCTCTCCTTTCCCCACCTCCATCTCTCGCTCTCCCACCTCCATTTCTCGCTCTCCCACCTCCATCTCTCGCTCTCCCACCTCCATCTCTCCTTTCCCCACCTCCATCTCTCCTTTCCCCACCTCCATATCTCGCTCTCCCACCTCCATCTCTCCTTTCCCCACCTCCATATCTCGCTCTCCCACCTCCATCTCTTGCTCTCCCACCTCCATCTCTCGCTCTCCCACCTCCATCTCTCGCTCTCCCACCTCTATCTCTCCTTTCCCCACCTCCATCTCTCGCTCTCCCACCTCCATCTCTCACTCCCCCACCTCCATCTCTCGCTCTCCCATCTCCATCTCTCGCTCTCCCACCTCCATCTCTCATACTCCCACCTCCATCTCTCGCTCTCCCACCTCCATCTCTCGCTCTCCCACCTCTATCTCTCGCTCTCCCACCTCCATCTCTCGCTCTCCCACCTCCATCTCTCGCTCTCCCATCTCCATCTCTCCTTTCCTCACCTCCATCTCTCCTTTCCCCACCTCCATCTCTCGCTCTCCCACCTCCATCTCTCGCTCTCCATCTCTCCTTTCCCCACCTCCATCTCTCCTTTCCCCACCTCCATCTCTCGCTCTCCCACCTCCATCTCTCCTTTCCCCACCTCCATCTCTCCTTTCCCCACCTCCATCTCTCGCTCTCCCACCTCCATCTCTCACTCTCCCACCTCCATCTCTCCTTTCCCCACCTCCATCTCTTGCTCTCCCACCTCCATCTCTCCTTTCCCCACCTCCATCTCTCGCTCTCCCACCTCCATCTCTCACTCCCCCACCTCCATCTCTCGCTCTCTCACCTCCATCTCTCGCTCTCCCACCTCCATCTCTCGCTCTCCCACCTCCATCTCTCTCTCTCCCACCTCTATCTCTCGCTCTCCCACCTCCATCTCTCCTTTTCCCAACTCCATCTCTCGCTCTCCCACCTCCATCTCTCGCTCCCCCACCTCCATCTCTCGCTCTCCCACCTCCATCTCTCGCTCTCCCACCTCTATCTCTCCTTTCCCCACCTCCATATCTCGCTCTCCCACCTCCATCTCTCCTTTCCCCACCTCCATATCTCGCTCTCCCACCTCCATCTCTTGCTCTCCCACCTCCATCTCTCGCTCTCCCACCTCCATCTCTCGCTCTCCCACCTCCATCTCTCCTTTCCCCACCTCCATCTCTCGCTCTCCCACCTCCATCTCTCACTCCCCCACCTCCATCTCTCGCTCTCCCATCTCCATCTCTCGCTCTCCCACCTCCATCTCTCATACTCCCACCTCCATCTCTCGCTCTCCCACCTCCATCTCTCGCTCTCCCACCTCTATCTCTCGCTCTCCCACCTCCATCTCTCGCTCTCCACCTCCATCTCTCGCTCTCCCATCTCCATCTCTCCTTTCCTCACCTCCATCTCTCCTTTCCCCACCTCCATCTCTCGCTCTCCCACCTCCATCTCTCGCTCTCCATCTCTCCTTTCCCCACCTCCATCTCTCCTTTCCCCACCTCCATCTTTCGCTCTCCCACCTCCATCTCTCCTTTCCCCACCTCCATCTCTCCTTTCCCCACCTCCATCTCTCGCTCTCCCACCTCCATCTCTCGCTCTCCCACCTCCATCTCTCACTCTCCCACCTCCATCTCTCCTTTCCCCACCTCCATCTCTTGCTCTCCCACCTCCATCTCTCCTTTCCCCACCTCCATCTCTCGCTCTCCCACCTCCATCTCTCACTCCCCCACCTCCATCTCTCGCTCTCTCACCTCCATCTCTCGCTCTCCCACCTCCATCTCTCATACTCCCACCTCCATCTCTCGCTCTCCCACCTCCATCTCTCGCTCTCCCACCTCCATCTCTCTCTCTCCCACCTCTATCTCTCGCTCTCCCACCTCCATCTCTCCTTTTCCCAACTCCATCTCTCGCTCTCCCACCTCCATCTCTCGCTCTCCCACCTCCATCTCTCGCTCTCCCACCTCCATATCTCGCTCTCCCACCTCCATCTCTCGCTCTCCCACCTCCATCTCTCGCTCCCCCACCTCCATCTCTCGCTCTCCCACCTCCATCTCTCGCTCTCCCACCTCCTCTCTTTCTGTCACTCTGAATAATTCAAGGTTTCCATTAGTGCTCTCTAGGTAAAATGTCTAATGTTGTCTGTCACTATTGCCCCCAATATCACCCCACCACTCTGAAATAAACATGAGCCTGTGGGAGTGTGTGAAAGTGGAGAGCGCGATAGAGAGAGGCAAAGAGGGTGAGAGAGGATGAGGGGAGAGAGGGAAAGACGGACCCAGAGGTGCTATATTATAACATCTTAAAAGTATCTAGGAGCAGCTTATAGTTTCTGCATATTTGTTTGAGCGAAGAGATGAAGCGCTAGAAGTTTGTCGTTATGAAACTCAGGTCACTATGTGGTCACTAGACATTGTCTTCGCAACCATGTGACAAGGCACTAGAGCTGTGACTATACCCGTATCGCAACAGCGTTTCCATGGCAAAAATGAAAACACAAAGCAGACTGAACTCTATCATCTTGAAAGCACACAGACACATGCAGAGCTGTTCTGTATGTATAGAGCCACACTCCCAACATTTCCTGAGGTGTCATTTTCAAATTGCTAAATCAACTTTTTTATACCCCCACATAACCCAAATGAATTTCAAGCTTCAGCACCATATCTAGGAATATTAAAGGATGACACTGAGGTCAGAGATTGATCATTAGCCTGAGAGGGGCCTTGAGGCTCGTATTGACAAGTTGAAGGGATAAAGTCGCTCATATTAGCATTAACCAGTTCCATACCCTAAGTACGAGCTACCCGTGCCGAACAATCAATTATTCCAGTCAAAGTCATGTTGATGCAAACTGGCAGCAACTAATGAGGATTTTACTCTGTGTTGGATGAGGGGACTGTCCCTATTACTATATAAAGCACTTTGAACACCTGCAAAGGAGAAGCACTATGTAAATCCAATCAGTTATTATAATTAATAGTGGTAGTAGCAGTCTGTGATTTCTTTTGACCATTGAGCAAAAGAAGAGGTACATAAACACGACAATGTCGGTTTGGTTTCAATCGTTTGGCTTAGACGTCTCCTTTACTCGCAACCTTCCTCCCTTATTACCCACCACGCTTGACCTTTCACATCCACCTTGGGATTCACTTCCTGTCTGTCTTCGATAGACAGCTCACAGCTAGTATCAACACTATGACAGCGTATTACTCTCACCTGCCCCCCCCCCCCCCTCCCAGCCCAGTTCCACAGCAGGTCATCCCTTCTGTGAGGAGAGTGGGAAGCCATTAACCTGTCATGTGAACTCATCAAGGGTGGACGCTGAGGTCCCCTGGGGGTGTAGAGGGTCTATTGGAAAAAAGTGTGTGTGTCTGTCTGCATGATTGTGTGCGTGTCTTTATGTGCAGGTGTTTGTCTGTGTGCGAGCCTGCATGTGTCTGTGTTCACACGGGTGTGCGTGTCTTAGTGCACACGTATGTCCATCAGCCTCGGGGAATGTATGGAGGTGACCCTTCCTGTTGGTCTCTCTAGTATTCCAGCCAGGCATCAGGCAGTAGGAGGCTGGCCCAGCCATACAGAGAGAGGGCCACCTGGGAGAGCAGCAGTCTGACAGCAGAGCAGAGCAGACCGGGCCAGGCGACAGGACATAAACTGCTGTGTGTCAGTGGCAAAGACTGATGCTATTAAACCACAGTTGCAAGGTCACGACCCCGACACATAGCCTTTGTTCCTCTATGTGTTCCTCCGTGTCCTGGACAGGCTGACCTCTAGGTCAGATGGACAGAAGATAGAGACGATGATGTGGTTTAGATGCTTTGATGACCTGCGAGATTCAACTAGCTGCTTCCTGGAATCGCCTAAAAAAAGGATGACAGGATGTTTTGATGAGGTTTGTGTCACTTGACATGGAACATAAAGGAATATAGAAAGTGAAGCTTCACTCTCTCTTTAGCCTTCTCCCTTCCCTGTCCCTCCCTCCCTCTCTCCCCACGTCTCTCCCTTCCTCCTTCCCCATCTTTCTCTCTCCCTCCCTTCCTCCCTCTCTCCCCACGTCTCTCCCTTCCTCCCTCCCCCATCTTTCTCTCTCCCTCCCTCCCTCCCTTCTCTCCCTCCCTCCCTCCCTCCCCCCGTCTCTCTCTCTCCCTCCCTCCCTCCCTGTCTCTCTTTATCTCTCCCCTGCTCTGTTTCTCCCTCCCTCACCCGTCTCTCTCATTCTCCCCGTCTCTCTCTCTTTTTCACCCCCTCCCTCCCTGTCTGTCTCTCTTTCTCTTTCCCTCCCTCCCTCCCTCCCTCCCTCCCTCCCTCCCTCCCTCCCTGCCTGTCTCTCTCCCTTTTTCACCCCCTCCCTCCCTGCCTGTCTCTCTCCCTTTTTCACCCCCTCCCTGCCTGTCTCTCTCTCTCTTTCCCTCTCTTTCTCCCCCTCCCTTCCTCCATTTGAAAGTCAGCAGAGAGACAGAGACAGGAGGAATACTAAGCATATAGATATAACAAAGACCAGATGGATGTCTGAGTCAGAGGATTCAACATCAAGCTAAGTATGTGGAGAGCAGTGTGTGTGTGTGTGTGTGTGTGTGTGTGTGTGTGTGTGTGTGTGTGTGTGTGTGTGTGTGTGTGTGTGTTAGACATATACAAGCCTGAGAAAACATATAACCAAAAATATCTGAGTTAACCATGAGGTTTCCCAAGAAAGTAGCTTCTTCACAAAGTTGTCATCTTTCCCATTTGAAGTGTGACTCAACATGAGAATGTGAGCAGAAATAGATGAGTGCCAATCCAAGCATCGAAATAACCTGCGTGTGAAACAATTAAAAAAGAACAACACAAAGAGAGGGAGAAAGAGAGCAAGCCAGCGGCAGAGGAAGTTTGGTGGGAAGTGTGTGTGTGTGTGTGTGTGTGTGTGTGTGTGTGTGTGTGTGTGTGTGCCTCTTCATTACCATAAGCCTAGTGTACCAATACACACCACAAGGAAGGACACACAATGGGCTAGTGTTAACAAACACCAGGACACACAATGGGCTAGGGTCAACAAACACACCAGGACACACAATGGGTTAGGGTCAACAAACACACCAGGACACACAATGGGCTAGTGTTAACAAACACCAGGACACACAATGGGCTAGGGTCAACAAACACACCGGGACACACAATGGGCTATGGTCAACAAACACACCAGGACACACAATGGGCTAGGGTCAACAAACACACCAGGACACACAATGGGCTAGTGTTAACAAACACACCAGGACACACAATGGGTTAGGGTGAACAAACACCAGGACACACAATGGGCTAGGGTCAACAAACACACCAGGACACACAATGGGCTAGGGTCAACAAACACACCAGGACACGCAATGGGCTAGGGTCAACAAACACACCAGGACACACAATGGGCTAGGGACAACAACCACACCAGGAAACACAATGGGCTAGGGTCAACAAACACACCAGGACACACAATGGGTTAGGGTGAGCAAACACCAGGACACACAATGGGCTAGGGTCAACAAACACACCAGGACACACAATGGGCTAGGGTCAACAAACACACCAGGACACACAATGGGCTAGGGTCAACAAACACACCAGGACACACAATGGGCTATGGTCAACAAACACACCAGGACACACAATGGGCTAGGGTCAACAAACACACCAGGACACACAATGGGCTAGTGTTAACAAACAGACCAGGACACACAATGGGTTAACAAACACACCAGGACACACAATGAACAAACACCAGGACACACAATGGGCTAGGGTCAACAAACACACCAGGACACACAATGGGCTAGGGTCAACAAACACACCAGGACACACAATGGGCTAGGGTCAACAAACACACCAGGAAACACAATGGGCTAGGGTCAACAAACACACCAGGACACACAATGGGCTAGGGTCAACAAACACACCAGGACACACAATGGGCTAGGGTCAACAAACACACCAGGACACACAATGGGCTAGGGTTAACAAACACCAGGACACACAATGGGCTAGGGTCAACAAACACACCAGGACACACAATGGGCTAGGGTCAACAAACACACCAGGACACACAATGGGCTAGGGTCAACAAACACACCAGGACACACAATGGGCTAGGGTTAACAAACACCAGGACACACAATGGGCTAGGGTCAACAAACACACCAGGACACACAATGGGCTAGGGTCAACAAACACACCAGGACACACAATGGGCTAGGGTCAAACAAACACACAATGGGACAAACACCAGGACAACAATGGGCTAGGGTCAACAAACACCAGGACACACAATGGGCTAGGTTAACAAACACACAGGACACACAATGGGCTAGGGTCAACAAACACCAGGACACACAATGGGCTAGGGTCAAAACAAACACACAATGGGCAGGACACACAATGGGCTAGGGTCAACAAACACAGGACACACAATGGGCTACAACAAACAATGGGCTAGGGTCAACAAACACACCAGGACACACAATGGGCAAACAAACACACCAGGACACACAATGGGCTAGGGTCAACAAACACACCAGGACACACAATGGGCTAGTGTTAACAAACACACCAGGACACACAATGGGTTAGGGTGAACAAACACCAGGACACACAATGGGCTAGGGTCAACAAACACACCAGGACACACAATGGTCTAGGGTCAACAAACACACCAGGACACACAATGGGCTAGGGTCAACAAACACACCAGGACACACAATGGGCTAGGGTCAACAAACACACCAGGGCTAAACAAACACACAGGACACACAATGGGCTAGGGTCAAACACAAGGACACACAATGGGCAGGAACAAACACAGGACACACAATGGGCTAGGGTCAACAAACACACCAGGACACACAATGGGCTAGGGTCAACAAACACACCAGGACACACAATGGGCTAGGGTCAACAAACACACCAGGACACACAATGGGTTAGGGTGAGCAAACACCAGGACACACAATGGGCTAGGGTCAACAAACACCAGGACACACAATGGGCTAGGGTCAACAAACACACCAGGACACACAATGGGCTAGTGTTAACAAACACACCAGGACACACAATGGGCTAGGGTCAACAAACACACCAGGACACACAATGGGCTAGGGTCAACAAACACACCAGGACACACAATGGGCTAGGGTCAACAAACACACCAGGACACACAATGGGCTAGGGTCAACAAACACCAGGACACACAATGGGCTAGGGTCAACAAACACCAGGACACACAATGGGCTAGGGTCAACAAAGGACACACAATGGGCTAGGGTCAACAAACACACCAGGACACACAATGGGCTAGGGTCAACACCAGGAACACAATGGGCTAGGGTCAACAAACACACCAGGACACACAATGGACACACAATGGGCTAGGGTCAAACACACCAACACACAATGGGCTAGGAACAAACACACCAGGACACACAATGGGCTAGGGTCAACAAACACACCAGGACACACAATGGGCTAGGGTCAACAAACACACCAGGACACACAATGGGCTAGGGTCAACAAACACACCAGGACACACAATGGGCTAGGGTCAACAAACACACCAGGACACACAATGGGCTAGGGTCAACAAACACACCAGGACACACAATGGGCTAGGGTAGGGTCAACAAACACACCAGGACACACAATGGGCTAGGGTCAACAAACACACCAGGACACACAATGGGCTAGGGTCAACAAACACCAGGACACACAATGGGCTAGGGTCAACAAACACCAGGACACACAATGGGCTAGGGTCAACAAACACACAGGACAACAAACACAATGGGCTAGGGTCAACAAACACACCAGGACACACAATGGGCTAGGGTCAACAAACACAGGACACACAATGGGCTACAACAAACACACCAGGACACACAATGGGCTAGGGTCAACAAACACACCAGGACACACAATGGGCTAGGGTCAACAAACACACCAGGACACACAATGGGCTAGGGTCAACAAACACACCAGGACACACAATGGGCTAGGGTCAACAAACACACCAGGACACACAATGGGCTAGGGTCAACAAACACACCAGGACACACAATGGGCTAGGACACACAATGTTCAACAAACACACCAGGACACACAATGGGTTAGGGTCAACAAACACACCAGGACACAAACACAAACAGGACACACAATGGGCTAGGGTCAACAAACACACCAGGACACACAATGGGCTAGGGTCAACAAACACACCAGGACACACAATGGGCTAGGGTCAACAAACACACCAGGACACACAATGGGCTAGGGTCAACAAACACACCAGGACACACAATGGGCTAGGGTCAACAAACACACCAGGACACACAATGGGCTAGGGTCAACAAACACACCAGGACACACAATGGGCTAGGGTCAACAAACACACCAGGACACACAATGGGCTAGGGGACACACAATGGGCTAAACAAACACACAGGACACACAATGGGTTAGGGTCAACAAACACCAGGACACACAATGGGCTAGGGTCAACAAACACACAGGACACACAATGGGCTAGGGTCAACAAACACACCAGGACACACAATGGGCTAGGGTCAACAAACACACCAGGACACACAATGGGCTAGGGTCAAAACAAACACACAATGGGCTAGGGTCAGGACACACAATGGGCTAGGGTCAACAAACACACCAGGACACACAATGGGCTAGGGTCAACAAACACACCAGGACACACAATGGGCTAGGGTCAACAAACACACAGGACACACAATGGGCTAGGGTCAACAAACACACAGGACACACAATGGGCTAGGGTCAACAAACACCAGGACACACAATGGGCTAGGGGACACACAATGGGCAACAAACACCAGGACACACAATGGGCTAGGGTCAACAAACACACCAGGACACACAATGGGCTAGGGTCAACAAACACACCAGGACACAAACAATGGGCACACAATGGGCTAGGGTCAACAAACACACCAGGACACACAATGGGCTAGGGTCAACAAACACACAGGACACACAATGGGCAACAAACACACCAGGACACACAATAGGGTCAACAAACACACCAGGACACACAATGGGCTAGGGTCAACAAACACACCAGGACACACAATGGGCTAGGGTCAACAAACAAACACACAATGGGCTAGGGTCAACAAACACACCAGGACACACAATGGGCTAGGGTCAACAAACACACCAGGACACACAATGGGCTAGGGTCAACAAACACACCAGGACACACAATGGGCTAGGGTCAACAAACACACCAGGACACACAATGGGCTAGGGTCAACAAACACCAGGACACACAATGGGCTAGGGTCAACAAACACACCAGGACACACAATGGGCTAGGGTCAACAAACACACAATGGGCTAGGACACACAATGGGCTAGGGTCAACAAACACACCAGGACACACAATGGGCTAGGGGACACACAATGGGCTAAACAAACACACCAGGACACACAATGGGCTAGGGTCAACAAACACACCAGGACACACAATGGGCTAGGGTCAACAAACACACCAGGACACACAATGGGCTAGGGTCAACAAACACACCAGGACACACAATGGGCTAGGGTCAACAAACACACCAGGACACACAACACACAATGGGCTAGGGTCAACAAACACACCAGGACACACAATGGGCTAGGGTCAACAAACACCAGGACACACAATGGGCTAGGGTCAACAAACAAGGACACACAATGGGCTAGGGTCAACAAACACACCAGGACACACAATGGGCTAGGGTCAACAAACACACCAGGACACACAATGGGCTAGGGTCAACAAACACACCAGGACACACAATGGGCTAGGGTCAACAAACACCCAGGACACACAATGGGCTAGGGTCAACAAACACACCAGGACACACAATGGGCTAGGGTCAACAAACACACCAGGACACACAATGGGCTAGGGTAGGGACACACAATGGGCTAGGGTCAAACACCAGGACACACAATGGGCTAGGGTCAACAAACACACCAGGACACACAATGGGCTAGGGTCAACAAACACACCAGGACACACAATGGGCTAGGGTCAACAAACACCAGGACACACAATGGGCTACAAACACACAGGACACACAATGGGCTAGGGGACACACAATGGGCTAGGGTCAACAAACACACCAGGACACACAATGGGCTGGGCTAGGGTCAACAAACACACCAGGACACAGGGCTACACACAAACACCAGGACACACAATGGGCTAGGGTCAACAAACACACCAGGACACACAATGGGCTAGGGTCAACAAACACACCAGGACACACAATGGGCTAGGGCTCAACAAACACACCAGGACACACAATGGGCTAGGGTCAACAAACACACCAGGACACACAATGGGCTAGGGTCAACAAACACACCAGGACACACAATGGGCTAGTGTTAACAAACACACCAGGACACACAATGGGCTAGGGTCAACAAACACACCAGGACACACAATGGGCTAGGGTCAACAAACACACCAGGACACACAATGGGCTAGGGTCAACAAACACACCAGGACACACAATGGGCTAGGGTCAACAAACACACCAGGACACACAATGGGCTAGGGTCAACAAACAAACACACAATGGGCTAGGGTCACAAACACAGGACACACAATGGGCTAGGGTCAACAAACACACCAGGACACACAATGGGCTAGGGTCACACAATGGGCTAGGGTCAACAAACACACCAGGACACACAATGGGCTAGGGTCAACAAACACACCAGGACACACAATGGGCTTAGCAAACACACCAGGACACACAATGGGCTAGGGGGCTCAACAAACACACCAGGACACACAATGGGCTAGGGTCAACAAACACACCAGGACACACAATGGGCTAGGGTCAACAAACACCAGGACACACAATGGGCTAGGGTCAACAAACACACCAGGACACACAATGGGCTAGGGTCAACAAACACACCAGGACACACAATGGGCTAGGGTCAACAAACACCAGGACACACAATGGGCTAGGGTCAACAAACACACCAGGACACACAATGGGCTAGGGTCAACAAACACACCAGGACACACAATGGGCTAGGGTCAACAAACACACCAGGACACACAATGGGCTAGGGTCAACAAACACACCAGGACACACAATGGGCTAGGGTCAACAAACACACCAGGACACACAATGGGCTAGTGTTAACAAACACCAGGACACACAATGGGCTAGGGTCAACAAACACCAGGACACACAATGGGCTAGGGTCAACAAACACACCAGGACACACAATGGGCTAGGACAAACACACCAGGACACACAATGGGCTAGGGTCAACAAACACACCAGGACACACAATGGGCTAGGGTCAACAAACACACCAGGACACACAATGGGCTACAACAAACACACCAGGACACACAATGGGCTAGGGTCAACAAACACACCAGGACACACAATGGGCTAGGGTCAACAAACACACCAGGACACACAATGGGCTAGGGTCAACAAACACACCAGGACACACAATGGGCTAGGGGACACACAATGGGCTAGGGTCAACAAACACACCAGGACACACAATGGGCTAGGGTCAACAAACACACCAGGACACACAATGGGCTAGGGTCAACAAACACACCAGGACACACAATGGGCTAGGGTCAACAAACACACCAGGACACACAATGGGCTAGGGTCAACAAACACACCAGGACACACAATGGGCTAGGGTCAACAAACACACCAGGACACACAATGGGCTAACAAACACACCAGGACACACAATGGGCTAAACAAACACACCAGGACACACAATGGGCTAGGGTCAACAAACACCAGGACACACAATGGGCTAGGGTCAACAAACACACCAGGACACACAATGGGCTAGGGTCAACAAACACACCAGGACACACAATGGGCTAGGGTCAACAAACACACCAGGACACACAATGGGCTAGGGTCAACAAACACACCAGGACACACAATGGGCTAGGGTCAACAAACACACCAGGACACACAATGGGGGCTAGGGTCAACAAACACAGGACACACAATGGGCTACAACAAACACCAGGACACACAATGGGCTAGGGTCAACAAACACACCAGGACACACAATGGGCTAGGGTCACACAAACACAAACACACCAGGACACACAATGGGCTAGGGTCAACAAACACACAGGACACACAATGGGCTAGGGTCAACAAACACACCAGGACACACAATGGGCTAGTGTCAACAAACACACCAGGACACAAATGGGCTAGGGTCAACAAACACACCAGGACACACAATGGGCTAGGGTCAACAAACACACCAGGACACACAATGGGCTAGGGTCAACAAACACACCAGGACACACAATGGGCTAGGGTCAACAAACACACCAGGACACACAATGGGCTAGGGTCAACAAACACACCAGGACACACAATGGGCTAGGGTCAACAAACACACCAGGACACACAATGGGTTAGGGTGAGCAAACACCAGGACACACAATGGGCTAGGGTCAACAAACACCAGGACACACAATGGGCTAGGGTCAACAAACACACCAGGACACACAATGGGCTAGTGGACACACAATGGGCTAACAAACACACCAGGACACACAATGGGCTAGGGTCAACAAACACACCAGGACACACAATGGGCTAGGGTCAACAAACACACCAGGACACACAATGGGCTAGTGTCAACAAACACACCAGGACACACAATGGGCTAGGGTCAACAAACACCAGGACACACAATGGGCTAGGGTCAACAAACACCAGGACACACAATGGGCTAGGGTCAACAAACACCAGGACACACAATGGGCTAGGGTCAACAAACACCAGGACACACAATGGGCTAGGGTCAACAAACACACCAGGACACACAATGGGCTAGGGTCAACAAACACACCAGGACACACAATGGGCTAGGGTCAACAAACACACCAGGACACACAATGGGCTAGGGTCAACAAACACACCAGGACACACAATGGGCTAGGGTCAACAAACACACCAGGACACACAATGGGCTAGGGTCAACAAACACACCAGGACACACAATGGGCTAGGGTCAACAAACACACCAGGACACACAATGGGCTAGGGTCAACAAACACACCAGGACACACAATGGGCTAGTGTTAACAAACACACCAGGACACACAATGGGCTAGGGTGAACAAACACACCAGGACACACAATGGGCTAGGGTCAACAAACACACCAGGACACACAATGGGCTAGGGTCAACAAACACACCAGGACACACAATGGGCTAGGGTCAACAAACACACCAGGACACACAATGGGCTAGGGTCAACAAACACACCAGGACACACAATGGGCTAGTGTTAACACACACCAGGACACACAATGGGCTAGGGTCAACAAACACACAGTAGGCCCCTACAGTAGGCACCTTCACAAAAACTGAGCCTTTGCTCTCCTTTCTTCTTCCCGGGAGGTTTTGGTTTTCAGACATGCTTGCCAAGAGGAAAGTGTGAAAAATGGTGCCGTGCGGTGCCAAGAGGTTCAGAGTAAAGCTGTGCTGGTTATAAAGTGGAAGGGAGTGTGTTGTGTTAATGCAGAGGTTAACTCGCCCGGTGCTAATGTAATGAGCTAAATCACGACAGCTTCAGGAGATATGGGGAGTCCACAGCTATGTCTACATTTGTGTCTGCTTACAGTAGTCAGGCTGAGACACCCAGGTGTGAATGCGTGTGTGTGTGTGTGTGTGTGTGTGTGTGTGTGTGAGAGAGAGAGTGAAATTACCAAATGTGTGTAGAGAGGTATATGAGTACCACTCAGGCCGCCAGGGCTATACTAGAGCTAAGAGATCTACTACTTGTTAGCTAAGCATCCTTTGTGAAGATTCATACAGAGTGCCTCATTACAAATCCCATGTCCCGTCCCGCAACCCTCCTCTAGAGAGTACTTGGCCCTCCGCGACACCACTACCCTCAGAGATGAGCACATTTTAAAGGGTGAGGGTGTTTCAGATATTGATAAGTGAAAGCCCTGAAGCAGGGTTTCACAAAGGACCCTAAGGGGTGCACGTTTCGGTTTTTGCCCCAGCACTACACAGCTGATTCAAATAATCAACTAATCAAGCTTTGATCATTTGAATCACCTGTGTAGCGTTAGGGCAAAATACAAATACATGCACCCCTTGGGATCCAGAAACACTGCCCTATAGGCACTGAGGTAGGGAGGATAGGAAGGATCATATTCTTGCCAACTGTCCTAAGGTCAGTGATCTGGGTCGTCGGGGTGGACATCCTTACAATCAGGTGGACCCGAGGTCAGTATCGGCTAATCTGAAATCAGACAGAGTAGGAGAGCTTCTTTTGACTATTTCAGTGGTTTTATTTGGACCATTATGGACCACTGCTTCACATAGATGTTCTGCGGGGTGAACAGTAGTGGCCGTACTACAATGCTGTGGGCCTAGTACATTTCACTGCTGCTGGCTGCTTGTTTGTGTCCACGGTCCATGAAGAAGTGCAAAGTGGCACCTTTCTGGACAGTCAATGGTCCAGTTTATGCAGAACAGTGAAAGATTGCAGGAGCAAGAAGGACAGAGAGGAATAAAGGGATAAACTGAACAAAAACATGGTGTCACAAAGAAGAAAAGCAAAGGGGATGGAGAGGACAGAAGGGAGGGGGAGAGGAAGGATAGATGATAGGAGAGGACAGAAAGGTGGGGGAGAGGAAGGATAGATGTCAGGAGAGGAAGGATAGATGATAGGAGAGGACAGAAGGGAGGAGGCGAAGGATAGAAGACAGGAGAGGACAGAAGGGAGGGGGAGAGGAAGGATAGATGACAGGAGAGGAAGGATAGATGATAGGAGAGGAAGGATAGATGATAGGAGAGGAAGGATAGATGATAGGAGAGGACAGAAGGGAGGGGGAGAGGAAGGATAGATGTCAGGAGAGGAAGGATAGATTATAGGAGAGGATAGAAGGGAGGGGGAAGGATAGATGATAGGAGAGGAGGATAGATGTCCGGAGAGGAAGGATAGATGACAGGAGAGGACAGAAGGGAGGGGAGAAGAAGGATAGATGTCCGGAGAGGAAGGATAGATGATAGGAGAGGACAGAAGGGAGGGGGAGAGGAAGGATAGATGATAGGAGAGGACAGAAGGGAGGGGGAGAGGAAGGATAGATGGGAGAGGACAGAAGGGGGGGAGAGGAAGGATAGATCAGGAGAGGAAGGATAGATGATAGGAGAGGACAGAAGTGAGGGGGAGAGGAAGGATAGATGATAGGAGAGGACAGAAGGAGGGGAGAGGAAGGATAGATGAGGAGAGGAAGGATAGGATAGGAGAGGACAGAAGGGAGGGGGAGAGGAAGGATAGATGATAGGGAGAGGACAGAAGGGAGGGGAGAGGAAGGATAGATGATAGGAGAGGACAGAAGGGAGGGGGAGAGGAAGGATAGATGATAGGAGAGGACAGAAGGGAGGGGGAGAGGAAGGATAGATGATAGGAGAGGACAGAAGTGAGGGGGAGAGGAAGGATAGATGAGGGAGAGGACAGAAGGACAGAGGGGGGGGAGAGGAAGGATAGATGTCAGGAGAGGAAGGATAGATGATAGGAGTGAGGAAGGATAGATGATAGGAGAGGACAGAAGGGAGGGGAGAGGAAGGATAGATGTCATAGATGATAGAAGGGAGAGGACAGAAGGGAGGGGAGAGGAAGGATAGATGATAGGAGAGGACAGAAGGGAGAAGGGAGAGGAAGGATAGATGATAGGAGAGGACAGAAGGGAAGGATAGATGTGTCAGGAGAGGAAGGATAGATGATAGGAGAGGACAGAAGGGAGGGGGAGAGGAAGGATAGATGTCAGGAGAGGAAGGATAGATGATAGGAGAGGAAGGATAGATGATAGGAGAGGACAGAAGGGAGGGGGAGAGGAAGGATAGATGTCAGGAGAGGAAGGATAGATGTTAGGAGAGGACAGAAGGGAGGGGGAGAGGAAGGATAGATGTCAGGAGAGGAAGGATAGATGATAGGAGAGGACAGAAGGGAGGGGGAGAGGAAGGATAGAAGACAGGAGAGGACAGAAGGGAGGGGGAGAGGAAGGATAGATGAGGGAGAGGACAGAAGGGAGGAGACGAAGGATAGAAGACAGGAGAGGACAAAGGGAAGAGGAGAGGAAGGATAGAAGACAGGAGAGGACAGAAGGGAGGAGTAAAAGATAGAATAGAGTGAGGAAAGAGTGATATCTGAGAGCTGATAACACATGTTGCATCTTCAGCTAATCTCTCCTTCTCCTCCCGGTCCCCCCACCATAAGTCCCATCATCTTATCGAGCGATGAGTGATAAGATCAACGCCGAGATAAAAGACATCCTTCTCTCTTGCGCTCTCCATTTCTCTTTCTGAGAAGGCCATGAGGTATGTAATGACAGTAGTAATATCTCTTTCTTTCCCTCTGCCTTACTCGCTCCCTCTCAGTCTCTCTCCCTTTCTCTATCTGTGTCCCTCCCTCTCCTCATCTCTGTCTCATTCTTTCTGAGAATGCCCAGATGAGGTAGCTGAGGGCAGCAGCAACATCTCTCCACCTCTCCCTCTCTCTCTTGCCTTCTCTCCCTATCTGGGAGACTTCCTGATGGACTCTCCAATTGCTGCGTGATGTCACTTCCCCTGGACCGCTTTAAATGGATCTCATGATGTCACCCATGGGGGAGCTGGAGTGGACAGACAGTGATACAGATGACTGATGCCGTAGAGGAGACTGGAGAGAGAGGTGCCATTAGCTGGGTCTAAAGAGAGCCACTAGAGACGCAGAGAAGAGAGGAGAGGAGGAGAGAAGCTTTTCTTTTGCCCTGTCAGCTCATTATCACAAAGCCTCATGCATCATAATCGAGTGGGATGCGGACTTGTTAAGGTGGGGCTGGAGTTTGTCGGAGTGTGTGTGTGTGTGTGTGTGTGTGTGTGTGTATGTGTGTGTGCGTGTGTGTGTGTGTGTGCGTGCGTTCGTGTGTCTGCGTTCGTGTGTGTGTGTGTGTGTGTGTGTGCGTTCGTGTGTGCTTGTTACCTTCCTGCTGCATTGTTTCTTACATGGCACATCCTCAAGAGACCAGGCAGTGGTGTAATTATCTCCTCCTCCACACAGAGAACCATTTCACCTGCTCTCTTTCTCGTCAGGTAGACATCTCTGTCCATCACTCTCTCTTTTCCTTCTACGTCTTATCAAGTCTATTCTACCACCTGCCATCTTTCTCGTCATGTAGACATTGTCGTGGAAGATTCAGAATTTGTTGGTAACATATGTAAGATGTTTTATATTCATCAAATGTGTGTAAGTTACTTCTCATCAGAATGGTATTTTTGTATAATACTGTGGCGGGGTTGCAGTTATCTGTTCTATGTCAAGACTAAGTTGCATGGGCCACAGAGAGGGGAGAGGTCAAAGTGTCATCATGTGTAAACATATCTCTTGACTCCACAATGTCTGTGTGCCAGTTCAGTGTGTCTCCGTGAGCTTGTCCAGGATTGGTTGTATTTAGAGTTGGTTGTATCTAAATGACAATTTGATATATGCCTGTTGATATGGAGGATTGGTTTATGGTTCTGGGGTTTGAGTAAGGAGACAAAGCTGAACGATTTATTATGTCTATGCTGTCTGACCATGTGTGTTCTTTGCTATTAAAGGACGACAGTTGCAATGCAGAAGGGGATCTCAGAGAATTCACTGAGAGACACTGAATTAGCTGAGAGTCACAGGATTGTGTTAGAGCTGATATAATTAAAGATGGACTTTGATAACTAACTCTGACTTGTGTGTGTGGTCTGCTCCCATGATTAGGTAAATAGAGGAAATTTCCACGACAACATCTCTGCCTCTCACTCTCTCTTTCCTTCTACGTCTTATCAAGTCTATTCTACCACCTGCCATCTTTCTCGTCAGGTAGACATCTCTGCCTCTCACTCTCTCTTTCCTTCTATGTCTTATCAAGTCTATTCTACCACCTGCCATCTTTCTCGTCAGGTAGACATCTCTGCCTCTCACTCTCTCTTTCCTTCTACGTCTTATCAAGTCTATTCTACCACCTGCCATCTTTCTCGTCAGGTAGACATCTCTGCCTCTCACTCTCTCTTTCCTTCTACGTCTTATCAAGTCTATTCTACCACCTGCCATCTTTCTCGTCAGGTAGACATCTCTGCCTCTCACTCTCTCTTTCCTTCTACGTCTTATCAAGTCTATTCTACCACCTGCCATCTTTCTCGTCAGGTAGACATCTCTGCCTCTCACTCTCTCTTTCCTTCTACGTCTTATCAAGTCTATTCTACCACCTGCCATCTTTCTCGTCAGGTAGACATCTCTGCCTCTCACTCTCTCTTTTCCTTCTACGTCTTATCAAGTCTATTCTACCACCTGCCATCTTTCTCGTCAGGTAGACATCTCTGTCCATCACTCTCTCTTTTCCTTCTACGTCTTATCAAGTCTATTCTACCACCTGCTCTACTTGGTCACAGAAAGTGTTCCACAGCGCTACTCCTATTGAGAGACTTGTCTCAGGCTGTGTTAAGATGAATCACAGGCAAGCACGGTATCCAGTGGATAAGGGGCGAGGGGAGGTGGGGGTTACACTACCTGTTAGGGATTCATTCCGAGGACATGACGGCCTGTATATGCCCGTGAGACCACACCACCTGCTTGCCTTCCAGCCTGCCTGCCAGGAACAAAGAACCTGAGGGGAGTAGAGCCTCCCACCTTCACAACTACATCCTTGTCTCTCACACAGCCAGCTGCACTGCTAAGCTGTGGCAATTTCCCAAGAAATCCAGTGACAGAACTGCATCGCATAAAAGTTTGGACGAAGCAAAAATATGATCAGTTCGTTGATTTTGCATTGTGAGAACAGGACATCTTCCTTGGCGCTTCTGTATCAGAAGCTTTGGCTGACATCAAGCAAACAAGGGACATTGTCACATCAACAACGCAGACAAGTCTGATAACGGTACAAAACAGAGGAGAAAATAAGATGGAGAAAGAGTGCTTGAGTTAGTGAACGAGGCATGAGGGAAGAAACGCAGAGAAGGGCGGGGCGGTTATGGAGGTTAGCCTTTCTTCTTGAAGCAGAATATCGAAAGACCGACGGTGATCTTGTGAGATGAAAACCATTTCAATATTTCATCTGGTGTGTGAGGTGGCTGCGGGACCTGAAGTGGGAGGTTTAGATTCCCAGCCTTGGCAGAGGAGGGGCCCTAAGTGCCTCTGAGGGACAACTGGGGTGGGGAGCATGAAGAGAACTGTCTGTTGGGATTATTTGGGGACCCTCGTCCCTACTGTATTTGTTGATTTCATCTCTCGAGGAATTAGAACAAATAGCATATAGAAATGTAAGGAATTGAATGTAAGTATGTAATCAATCTCACACAAATTATCAAGGAAACCACCAGGTACAACCCCAATTCCGTAAACATGGGCACCCTCATAGATATTATCCTGACCAGCTTGCCCTCCAAATACACCTCTGCTGTTTTCAACCAAGATCTCAGCGATCACTGCCTCATTGCCTGCATCCGCTATGGGTCCGCGGTCATCACTGTCAAACGCTCCCTAAAACACTTCTGCGAGCAAGCCTTTCTAATCGACCTGGCCCGGGTATCCTGGAAGGATATTGACCTCATCCCGTGGCAAAGTGGGTGGGGTTATATCCTTCCTGTTTGGCCCTGTCCGGGGGTGTCCTCGGATGGGGCCACAGTGTCTCCTGACCCCTCCTGTCTCAGCCTCCAGTATTTATGCTGCAGTAGTTTATGTGTCGGGGGGCTAGGGTCAGTTTGTTATATCTGGAGTACTTCTCCTGTCCTATCCGGTGTCCTGTGTGAATTTAAGTATGCTCTCTCTAATTCTCTCTTTCTCTCATTCTTTCTCTCTCTCGGAGGACCTGAGCCCTAGGACCATGCCTCAGGACAACCTGGCATGATGACTCCTTGCTGTCCCCAGTCCACCTGGCCGTTCTGCTCCTCCAGTTTCAACTGTTCTGCCTTATTATTATTGGACCATGCTGGTCATTTATGAACATTTGAACATCTTGGCCATGTTCTGTTATAATCTCCACCCGGCACAGCCAGAAGAGGACTGGCCACCCCACATAGCCTGGTTCCTCTCTAGGTTTCTTCCTAGGTTTTGGCCTTTCTAGGGAGTTTTTCCTAGCCACCGTGCTTCTACACCTGCATTGCTTGCTGTTTGGGGCTTTAGGCTGGGTTTCTGTACAGCACTTTGAGATATCAGCTGATGTACGAAGGGCTATATAAATACATTTGATTTGATTTGATGACACCATTCGATATACATCTGACCCTTCTTTGGACCCTGTGTTAACTAACCTCCAAACAAGCTTCAATGCCATACAACACTCCTTCCGTGGCCTCCAACTGCTCTTAAACGCTAGCAAAACCAAATGCATGCTTTTCAACCGTTCGCTGCCCGCACCTGCCCGCCCGACTAGCATCACTACTCTGGACGGTTCTGACTTAGAATACGTGGACAACTACAAATACCTAGGTGTCTGGCTAGACTGTAAACTCTCCTTCCAGACTCATATCAAACATCTCCAAGCTTTCTATTTCGCAACAAAGCCTCCTTCACTCACGCCGCCAAACTTACCCTAGTAAAACGGACTATCCTACCGATCTTTGACTTCGGCGATCTGTCATCTACAAAATAGCTTCCAATACTCTATTCAGCAAACTGGATGCAGTCTATCACAGTGCCATCCGTTTTGTTACCAAAGGTCATCTACAAGTCCATGCTAGGGAAAGCTCCACCTTATCTCAGCTCACTGGTCACGACAACAACGCCCACCCAGCACGCACTCCAGCAGGTATATCTCACTGGTCATCCCCAAAGCCAACACCTGCTTTGGCCGCCTTTCCTTCCAGTTCTCTGCTGCTAGTGACTGGAACGAATTGCAAAAATCGCTGAAGCTGGAGACTTACATTTCCCTCACTAGCTTTAAACATCAGCTATCTGAGCAGCTAATCAATCGCTGCAGCTGTACATAGTCCATCTGTAAATAGCCCACCCAATCTACCTACCTCATCCCCATATTGTTTTTTCATTTACTTTGCTGCTCTTTTGCACACCAGTATCACTACTTACACTCCATCATCTGCTCATCATCATCTGCTCATCAATCACTCCAGTGTTAATCTGCTAAATTATAATTACTTTGCTACTATGGCCTATTTATTGCCTTTCCTCCTCAAGCCATTTGCACACACTGTATATAGACTTTTAAAAAAGTATATTGTGTTATTGACTGTACGTTTGTTTATTACATGTGTAACTCTGTGTTGTTGTTTCTGTCGCACTGCTTTGCTTTATCTTAGCCAGGTCGCAGTTGTAAATGAGAATTTGTTCTCAACTAGCTTACCTCATTAAATAAAGGTGAAATAAAAAAAATATAAAATAAATAACATTTGGTCTATACAATCTAACTCCCAGTTGTCCTCTTGTCTGAGTCCAGGCCTTTCCCTAGTGCAGTGAGAAGGAACAAAGGAAGCAGACTTCAAACAGCAGGACTGTAGAAGGCGCCCTGCGGTTGAAACTGCCGCTTTGAACAGCCATATTTCTCACTAAAGAACGCCGCCTGCACATCCCTGTTTACACACATCCCCGGCTAGCCTTGGGGGCCCAGGATTGAGCGCTAAAGCACTTCCTCCAGACTAAAAACAAACATCCCTCCATCCCTCCCTCGTTGCTTCCCTGCGTTTCCATTCCTCCCTCCATTACCTAGATTCCAGGTGTTCTGGGATAACTCGATGTGAACTATGCAGTAGAACAGAGGCTCTCTACTGAGCATGTTCAGAAATCCACACGTTTGGCCTACCAAGGAAGAGTATACATGCAAAAACATCCTACAGGGAATATGACTCCTCATAGCAATAAGGCTTTGAGTGTGAAGGCTACATAGACTGTTCATCATAACGTGCTACGTGATAGCTAGGCTATTTCTAATCTGACTCTATTTAGTAGTTTCAGAAGACACCGCAGCATATTACATCAATGCTGACGAACGCGGGCTAGCACTAATCTAAGTCAGGGCTGGATGTGCCTAGGGAGCAGCCTAAGAAGACTGCAAACATCAAAGTCGATAGATTAAGCCATGTCTACCTCACAGGCCCCAACCCTGATACCACATAATGGATCCAAGATGGAGGTCAAATGAGATTGATTTTCAGTCTAGGGGCTCACTGGTTGTGTTTTAGCCTATTGGTGGGATGAGGTCAATTTGTCTTGGTTCCAGAACCATGGGATTTAAAAATCCCTCATTCAATTTGAAAGACAGGGGAAAAACATGTTGGTCATGCAAACCCCAAAGTAGGATCAGGGTAGTGTGTGTGTGTGTGTGTGTGTGTGTGTGTGTGTGTGTGTGTGTGTGTGTGTGTGTGTCAGAGAGAAGAGGTCTAATCTTCTCTAATCGAAACCCACTTCATGCTTGTACACTGACCAGGGGTGCCATTGGCTTCATCAATAAGTGCATAGATGACTTCATCCCAACAGTGACCGTACGTACATACCCCAACCAGAAGCCATGGATTACAGGTGACATCCGCACTGAGCTAAAGGCAAGAGCTGCCGCTTTCAAGGAGTGGGACTCTAACCCGGAAGCTTATAAGAAATCTCGCTATGCCCTGCGATGAACCATCAAACAGGCAAAGCGTCAATACAGGAGTAAGATCGAATCGTACTACACCGGCTCTGACGCTCGTCAGATGTGGCCGGGCATTTTCAACCTCTCCCTGTCCGTGTCTGTAATACCAACATGTTTTAAGCAGACCACCATAGTGCCTGTGGCTAAGAACACTAACGTAACCTGCCTAAATGTCTGCACGGCCAGGCACGACTCCAACACCATCATTAAGTTTGCCGATGACACAACATTGGTAGGCCTGATAACCGACAACGATGAGGCAGCCTATAGGGAGGATGTCAGAGACCTGGCCATGAGATGCCAGGACAACAACCTCTCAACATGATCAAGACTAAGGAGATTCCCCCTCAGGAGACTGAAAAGATTTGGCATGTTTCCTCAGATCCTCAAAATGTTCTACAGCTGCACCATCGAGAGCATCTTGATTGGTTGCATCAATGCCTGGTATGGCAACTGATCGGCCTCCGACTTGGCCTAGTACATGTACATATTACCTCAACTAACCGGTGCCCCTGACATTGATTCTGTACCCCCTGTATATAGTCTTGCTATTGTTATTTTACTGCTGCTCCTTAATTACTTGTTACTTTGATTTCTTATTCTTATCCGTATTTTTTTAAACTGCATTGTTGGTTAGGGGCTTCTAAGTATGCATTTCACCTGTTGTATTCGGTGTTTGGGACTAATAACATTTGATTTGATTTGATTTGAAGCACCCCAAAGTAGGTGAGGATTTATTTGTATTTGTATTTTATTTAACCTTTATTTAACTAGGCAAGTCAGTTAAGGACACATTTGTGTTTACAATGATGGCCTACCGAAAGGCAAAAGGCCTCCTTGGGGTCTGGAAAAATTGTCTGGAGAGATGTCTGGGGGTGGTCTGGAGGGGGGCTATGCCCCTCGTCTGTAAGTTGCAATATTTTGAATTTCTCAAACACCTGAAACAATCTGTAATCTAGAGTCATAATCATTATTATCATGCTAGCAGATACCCACAGACTTCCAGTTATTATGCTAATGCTAGTTAGCATTGGCTAGCAAAACTACATTTACATTTATTTACATTTAAGTCATTTAGCAGACGCTCTTATCCAGAGCGACTTACAAATTGGTGCGTTCACCTTAAGACATCCAGTGGAACAGCCCCTTTACAATAGTGCATCTAAATCTTTTAAGGGGGGTGAGAAGGATTACTTTATCCTATCCTAGGTATTCCTGAAAGAGGTGGGGTTTCAGGTGTCTCCGGAAGGTGGTGATTGACTCCGCTGTCCTGGCGTCGTGAGAGAGTTTGTTCCACCATTGGGGGGCCAGAGCAGCGAACAGTTTTGACTGGGCTGCGCGGGAACTGTACTTCCTCAGTGGTAGGGAGGCGAGCAGGCCAGAGGTGGATGAACGCAGTGCCCTTGTTTGGGTGTAGGGCCTGATCAGAGCCTGGAGGTACTGAGGTGCCGTTCCCCTCACAGCTCCGTAGGCAAGCACCATGGTCTTGTAGCGGATGCGAGCTTCAACTGGAAGCCAGTGGAGAGAGCGGAGGAGCGGGGTGACGTGAGAGAACTTGGGAAGGTTGAACACCAGACGGGCTGCGGCGTTCTGGATGAGTTGTAGGGGTTTAATGGCACAGGCAGGGAGCCCAGCCAACAGCGAGTTGCAGTAATCCAGACGGGAGATGACAAGTGCCTGGATTAGGACCTGCGTCGCTTCCTGTGTGAGGCAGGGTCGTACTCTGCGGATGTTGTAGAGCATGAACCTACAGGAACGGGCCACCGCCTTGATGTTAGTTGAGAACGACAGGGTGTTGTCCAGGATCACGTCAAGGTTCTTAGCGCTCTGGGAGGAGGACACAATGGAGTTGTCAACCGTGATGGCGAGATCATGGAACGGGCAGTCCTTCCCCGGGAGGAAGAGCAGCTCCGTCTTGCCGAGGTTCAGCTTGAGGTGGTGATCCCACATCCACACTGATATGTCTGCCAGACATGCAGAGATGCGATTCGCCACCTGGTCATCAGAAGGGGGAAAGGAGAAGATTAATTGTGTGTCGTCTGCATAGCAATGATAGGAGAGACCATGTGAGGTTATGACAGAGCCAAGTGACTTGGTGTATAGCGAGAATAGGAGAGGGCCTAGAACAGAGCCCTGGGGGACGCCAGTGGTGAGAGCGCGTGGTGAGGAGACAGATTCTTGCCACGCCACCTGGTAGGAGCGACCTGTCAGGTAGGACGCAATCCAAGCGTGGGCCGCGCCGGAGATGCCTAACTCGGAGAGGGTGGAGAGGAGGATCTGATGGTTCACAGTATCGAAGGCAGCCGATAGGTCTAGAAGGATGAGAGCAGAGGAGAGAGAGTTAGCTTTAGCAGTGCGGAGCGCCTCCGTGATACAGAGAAGAGCAGTCTCAGTTGAATGACTAGTCTTGAAACCTGACTGATTTGGATCAAGAAGGTCATTCTGAGAGAGATAGCGGGAGAGCTGGCCAAGGACGGCACGTTCAAGAGTTTTGGAGAGAAAAGAAAGAAGGGATACTGGTCTGTAGTTGTTGACATATGAGGGATCGAGTGTAGGTTTTTTCAGAAGGGGTGCAACTCTCGCTCTCTTGAAGACGGAAGGGACGTAGCCAGCGGTCAGGGATGAGTTGATGAGCGAGGTGAGGTAAGGGAGAAGGTCTCCGGAAATGGTCTGGAGAAGAGAGGAGGGGATAGGGTCAAGCGGGCAGGTTGTTGGGCGGCCGGCCGTCACAAGACGCGAGATTTCATCTGGAGAGAGAGGGGAGAAAGAGGTCAGAGCACAGGGTAGGGCAGTGTGAGCAGAACCAGCGGTGTCGTTTGACTTAGCAAACGAGGATCGGATGTCGTCGACCTTCTTTTCAAAATGGTTGACGAAGTCATCTGCAGAGAGGGAGGAGGGGGGAGGAGGATTCAGGAGGGAGGAGAAGGTGGCAAAGAGCTTCCTAGGGTTAGAGGCAGATGCTTGGAATTTAGAGTGGTAGAAAGTGGCTTTAGCAGCAGAGACAGAAGAGGAAAATGTAGAGAGGAGGGAGTGAAAGGATGCCAGGTCCGCAGGGAGGCGAGTTTTCCTCCATTTCCGCTCGGCTGCCCGGAGCCCTGTTCTGTGAGCTCGCAATGAGTCGTCGAGCCACGGAGCGGGAGGGGAGGACCGAGCCGGCCTGGAGGATAGGGGACATAGAGAGTCAAAGGATGCAGAAAGGGAGGAGAGGAGGGTTGAGGAGGCAGAATCAGGAGATAGGTTGGAGAAGGTTTGAGCAGAGGGAAGAGATGATAGGATGGAAGAGGAGAGAGTAGCGGGGGAGAGAGAGAGCGAAGGTTGGGACGGCGCGATACCATCCGAGTAGGGGCAGTGTGGGAAGTGTTGGATGAGAGCGAGAGGGAAAAGGATACAAGGTAGTGGTCGGAGACTTGGAGGGGAGTTGCAGTGAGGTTAGTGGAAGAACAGCATCTAGTAAAGATGAGGTCGAGCGTATTGCCTGCCTTGTGAGTAGGGGGAAGGTGAGAGGGTGAGGTCAAAAGAGGAGAGGAGTGGAAAGAAGGAGGCAGAGAGGAATGAGTCAAAGGTAGACGTGGGGAGGTTAAAGTCGCCCAGAACTGTGAGAGGTGAGCCGTCCTCAGGAAAGGAGCTTATCAAGGCATCAAGCTCATTGATGAACTCTCCGAGGGAACCTGGAGGGCGATAAATGATAAGGATGTTAAGCTTGAAAGGGCTGGTAACTGTGACAGCATGGAATTCAAAGGAGGCGATAGACAGATGGGTAAGGGGAGAAAGAGAGAATGACCACTTGGGAGAGATAAGGATCCCGGTGCCACCACCCCGCTGACCAGAAGCTCTCGGGGTGTGCGAGAACACGTGGGCGGACGAAGAGAGAGCAGTAGGAGTAGCAGTGTTATCTGTGGTGATCCATGTTTCCGTCAGTGCCAAGAAGTCGAGGGACTGGAGGGAGGCATAGGCTGAGATGAACTCTGCCTTGTTGGCCGCAGATCGGCAGTTCCAGAGGCTACCGGAGACCTGGAACTCCACGTGGGTCGTGCGCGCTGGGACCACCAGATTAGGGTGGCCGCGGCCACGCGGTGTGGAGCGTTTGTATGGTCTGTGCAGAGAGGAGAGAACAGGGATAGACAGACACATAGTTGACAGGCTACAGAAGAGGCTACGCTAATGCAAAGGAGATTGGAATGACAAGTGGACTACACGTCTCGAATGTTCAGAAAGTTAAGCTTACGTAGCAAGAATCTTATTGACTAAAATGATTAAAATGATACAGTACTGCTGAAGTAGGCTAGCTGGCAGTGGCTGCGTTGTTGACTTTGTAGGCTAACTGGCAGTGGCTGCGTTGTTGGCACTACACTAATCAAGTCGTTCCGTTGAGTGTGATAGTTTCAACAGTGCTGCTATTCGGGGGCTAGCTGGCTAGCTAGCAGTGTTGATTACGTTACGTTGCGTTAAAAGAACGACAATAGCTGGCTAGCTAACCTAGAAAATCGCTCTAGACTACACAATTATCTTTGATATAAAGACGGCTATGTAGCTAGCTATGTAGCTAGCTACGATCAAACAAATCAAACCGTTGTACTGTAATGAAATGAAATGAAAATGTGATACTACCTGTGGAGCGAATGCGACCGGGTTGTTGAGTGAGGAAGTTCTATTCGGTAGACGTTGGCTAGCTGTTGGCTAGCTAGCAGTGTCTCCTACGTTAAGGACGACAAATAGCTGGCTAGCTAACCTCGGTAAATTAAGATAATCACTCTAAGACTACACACTCTAAACTACACAATTATCTTGGATACGAAGACAGCAAAGACAACTATGTAGCTAGCTAACACTACACTAATCAAGTCGTTCAGTTGAGTGTAATAGTTTTTTACAGTGCTGGTATTCGGAAGACGGTGGACGTTTGCTAGCTGGCTAGCTGGCTAGCTGCTGGGCAGATAGCAGTGTAGACTACGTTAGGACGACGAAATACGATAATTACACAATTATCTTTGATACAAAGACGGCTATGTAGCTAGCTAAGAAGAAATTGCTAAGATTAGACAAATCAAACCGTTGTACTATAATGAAATGTAATGAAAAGTTATACTACCTGCAGACCGAAGCGCTCGGATGCGACCGCTCGCTCCAACCCGGAAGTTCACCTTGTACTACTTCTAACTTCCTTCATACTGGACACAGAGACATGAAAATGGTAACCAGGAGTTCATCTTACTCTGGGGAAGTAGATGAAGGGCATCATTGCCAAAATCCTTATGTATCCCTTTATTTCTAATTAAAAAATGTCTCTATTTTGTTGTGTGTCTATGCATACCTCTTGAGCTGTCGGTATCCTCCTGACTAGTGGTTCTTTTTTTAAAGAACAAAATATGCTTCTCTGCATCTCTGCTAAAATATTGGAAAAAGATTGAAAATAATGAGTCTCATTAAGTACATTTCGTTATTGCTTGCTTTTCTAAAGTCTACCAACCTTACCAGCAGACATGCCAGCTAAGATAGTTAGACAAGCTAGCTACACTAACTTGAATGATATCCTGAATTGGCTTCTTGGTAGCTACTTATGAGGTTGGGAGATTGGGAACCTACTGTATCTGGGCTAGCTAAAGCCAAGCTGTGCCCTTTATGGATATGACCTCTGACCCTGACTACTCAACTGTGCTATCAGTAGTGAGTCAGGACGATGGAGCTTTTGTGTAGTGCTTTTTAAAAAGACTAGTTCTCCTTTAAAAAAAAAGTCAATTAGTGTGAATTAAACAGAAATATACATGACAGACTGACTAGGTAAATCCAGGTGAAAGCTATGATCCCTTATTGATGTCACTTGTTAAATCCACTTCAATCAGTGTAGATGAAGGGGATGAGACATGTTAAATAAGGAATGTTAAGCCTTGAGACAATTGAGACATGGATTATGTATGTGTGCTATTCAGAGGGTGAAATGGGCAAGGTAACATATTTAAATGCCTTTGAATGGGGTATGGTACTGGGTTCCAGGCACACCAGTTTGGGTCAAGAAGGGTAACGCTGCTGGGTTTTTCACGCTCAACAGTTTCCCGTGTGTATCAAGAATGGTCCACCACCTAAAGTACATCCAGCCAACTAGACACAACTGTGGGAAGCATTGGAGTCAACATGGGCCATCATCTCTGTCAAACTCTTTCAACACTTTATAGATTCCATGCCCCGACGAATTGAGGCTGTTCTGAGGGCAACAGGGGGTGCAACTCAAGGGGGTGCTGTGTTGTTGTTCTCCTACACCACCCCTGAGTCACTGTGTTGTTGTTCTCCTACACCACCCCTGAGTCACTGTGTTGTTGCTCTCCGACACCACCCCTGAGTCATTGTGATGTTGCTCTCCGACACCACCCCTGAGTCACTGTGGTGTTGTTCTCCTCCCCACCCCTGAGTCACTGTGGTGATGTTCTCCTCCCCCACCCCTGAGTCACTGTGATGTTGCTCTCCGACACCACCCCTGAGTCACTGTGGTGTAGCGAGGAAAAGGTCCAATAACAAATGTTCTTAGTAAGAGTTGACATGGACAGAGAGAGGGATACATAGAGGGAGACAGAGAGAGGAAGACAGAGAGAGGGGTAGAGAGAGAGAGAGAGAGAGAGGTAGAGGGAGAGAGACAGAGAGAGAGACAGAGAGACACAGAGAGAGAGACAGACAGAGAGACAGACAGAGACAGAGGTACAGAGAGAGATAGAGAGAGAAATACAGAGAGAGATGTAGAGAGAGAGAGAGCGAGAGAGAGGGAGAGAGAGGTAGCGAGAGAGAGAGAGAGGGAGAGAGAGAGAGAGAGAGAGAAACCAGACAAATGAGAAGTGATACAGAGGAAGTGAAGATTAATTGTGAAAAGGGGGGAGACAGTGGTCCAGAAATGAGAGGGGTAGAGGCTATTTCCTGCCAGATATCACGCAGCTGTCACGATCGTCGTCAAGGAAATGACCGGACCTAGGTGCAGCGTGGTAAGCGTGGAGATCTGGTGCTTAAAGCTGGCACCACTCGTCCTGGCTGAATGCCCACTTTGGCCCGGCACGTACGGAGTGCAGGCATAGGATGCACTGGGCTGTGACAGCGCACCGGAGACACAGTGCGTAGAGCCGGCGCAGGATACCCTGGGCCAAAGAGGCGCACCAGAGACCAGGAGCGCTGTGCTGGCACAATCTGTCCTGGCTGGATGCCCACTTTAGCACGACACATGCAGAGAGCTGAGAGCTCAGAGCGCACCGGGCTGTGAACGCGAACCGGAGACACCGTGCGCTTCACCGCATAACACGGTGCCTGAACAGTACCACGCTCTCTACCGCTCCGCCAACCTCCCCGTGTGCCCCCCCAAAATGTTTTGGAGTGGCCTCTCGGTCTTCCTTATCAGCCGTGAACCTGTGTAACGCTGGGCCCCTTTACTAGCTGCTTCCGCCTTCCTCGTTGCTTCCACCTGCTTCCTTTCCAGCCAGGATCTCCTCCCACGTCCAGGATCCCTTTCCCTCCAGAATGTCTTCCCATGTCCACTCTGTCTGCTCCTCCCGGCCACGCCGCTTGGTCCGTTTGTGGTGGGTAGTTCTGTAACGGCTGTGGTCGGATGAAGAAGGAGACCAAGGTCCAGCGTGGTAGGCGTTCATGATTTTTAATAAAACTGAACACCGCAACAAAATGACAAATTTGAACAAAACGAAACAGTTCTGTCAGGTGCAGACACTAAACAGAAAACAACTACCCACAAAACCCAAACGAAAAAGGACAACTTATATATGATCCCCAATCAGAGACAATGATAGACAGCTGCCTCTGATTGGGAACCACACCAACATAGAAATAAAGAAACTAGAATGCCCACCCTAGTCACACCCTGGCCTAACCAAGATAGAGAATAAAAGCCACTCTATGGCCAGGGCGTGACAGCAGCGCTTAGGTTAATCCAACAATTGCGTGATTTCCATCCAGCCTTTTGATGGGGTCGGGGAAGTGCCAATTATTATCCATTAAGTTAAAATCTCTTAAGGATCGGACACTTTTTTTCAATTTTCATCTAAAATGACATACCCAAATCTTACTGTCTGTAGCTCAGGACCTGAAGCAAGGATGTGCATATTATTGATACCATTTGAAAGGAAACACTTTGAAGTTTGTGGAAATGTGAAATTATTGTAGGAGAATATAACACATTAGCTCTGTTTTTTTCCATCATCTTTGAAATGCAAGAGAAAGACAATTATATGACTTAGGAGTCTAGGCGCAATTTAGATTTTTGCCACTAGAAGGCAGCAGTGGGTGTGCAAGGTCTTAGACAGATCCAATGAACCATTGCATTGCTGTTCAAAATGTTGTACCAAGTCTGCCCAAATGTGCCTAATCGGTCAATTGATACATTTTCAAGTACATAACTGTGCACTTTCCTCAAACAATAGCATGGGGGGGTCACCGTTCCCATAGAGGTTTTAATTACTTGAGTAAAAGTTTAAGGGCAGCCATGTCATAGGTTGCCAGTTCTGCTCCAGAGATGGCCTAAGGAAGAAGAGGAGGGATGGGAGGTTGTTGTAGTGGTGGTGGCCAGAGAATGACCAGAGCTTGGTAATTACATATACTATAATGTCCACCTTTCCACAGAAACAAAAGTGCATCATCATGTGACTGGGGCCTCTCCCTGCTCTCATCCTGCCAGTTAACCCTGAGACAAGTTAATGGTCAGATGGCGCGAGAGTCTCGCTGTCGGGTTAAGTCATTAGACATGGTGAAGGGAGAGTCTGAATGTCACTTCAGAAATGTCACCGTGTGAAAAGTGGTGTGTCTGACGTCTGTAAGACAGATCTTTAACTCTCTCGGTATTCTGATCACTTCCTGATATGAGATGATTTCAGTTAAAGGCCCCGGAGTGGCCCGCCCCCCTGTGGTGCAAGAAAAGGTCAGGACAAGACTAGATCCCGTCTGGAATTTAAAGGACTGCTCTGACTCCTCATCTCTTATGTACCTCCTCTCTTCCACTCTCCCTTGTTCACTGCCCCTGTGGAATGCTGGGTTGTTTGTTTGTTTCTCTCTCTCTCTCGTCGGAGTGCATGCTGGGAGTGAGTCGTCAAGCAGGGGTGATTGTGAGAGCGAATGGAATTGTGAGAGCGAATGGAATTTCTTTTTCACTCTATCGGGTTGTTGTATGTATATATATATATATTGATTAGTTTAGTTGTTTTAAGGGTATCTTGTTTAAACTATCACTAAGCACGTATAGGGGTGGTGGGATCTTTGAGGTTGGTTTTTCGCGAGGGCACAACCAGCGGGTGGGGCTGGTTGCTATGGCCACTCATGAAAATGGAGAGTTTGAAAAACTTAGTCGGAGGCATGGAGTAAAGATTCCTGCTGCGGCCGGGTGTTCAGTGGAAGAATGTAGCTTGGCTGTGGGTGCTATCATTGGGTATGATAGCATCAAATCAGCCTCAAGGATGAATAGCGCTGTAGTGATATTCTTAGATTCAATTGAAAAGGTGAATGAAATAGTTGAGATGGGTGTTGTGTTGAGAGAGACACAGACGCCGGTATTTCCGCTTATGAATCCGGCGAAGAAAGTCATGCTTTCTAACGTGCCACCATTTGTTAGAGATGAAGTGTTAGCGCGAGAGTTCTCTCGCCATGGTCAAATAGTATCTACAATAAAGAAGGTTCCTTTTGGATGCAAATCTCCGTTGTTGAAACATGTCGTGTCTCATAGGAGACAAGTGCATATGATTTTTAAAAAGGAAGGAGATGAACTGAATTTAGCGTTTAGCTTTAAGATTGATGGATTTGATTATGTCTTCTATGCATCTACTGAATCAATTAAATGCTTTGGATGTGGAAGAGAGGGGCATTTGGTGCGTAGTTGTCCCGAAAATGAGCGCGCTGAGCCTGGTAGTAGTTTTAGTGCGAGTACAACTAACGCACCACCACGAAGGGATGAGGGTACAGGAGAAAAGAGTACAAGAGAAGAGAGAAGGTGGGCAGATGTGGTTGGAAAAGCAGGAGAGGAAGGCAGTGTGGATACGGGGGCAATTGTGGTAGATCAGAACAAAGAGGGAGGGGGAACAGTAGGTGAGATTGCGACTGCCGTCGCTGAGGTGGTGCTGGAAAATGAAATTGGAAGTCAAGAAGAGATTGAAATAATGGAAAAGGAAGCGGATGTTTTCAAAATACCGAGGAGTAAAAGGAAGAATGTAAGGGGTGGTGATGGGTCTAATTCTAAGAGAAAGGTAGAGTTTGATAAATCAATTGAAGATGAACAAGGTGTAGAGATGGTGGAGTATTCTTCTGGGGAGGATAGTGAGAGTGAGTCATCTGACGCGTCACAACAATATAGTGAGATAAATGGGGTGGAAGGGAGGTATGGGATCGAGAGGATGCGTCAATTTTTGAAGTTGACAAAAGGGAAGAAATATATGCAGGATTACAATGTAACTGATTTTTTCCCTGAACGTGAATTGTTTATTGAATCAGCAAAGTTTCTGATGTCAAAAATTACAGGGGGAAGTTTGAAAAGCCCTGAAATTGCTAGACTCAAGAAAGTGGTCACAAGAGTGATAAGTGATGTAAATTCTAAAGAAAATGAAAGAGTTCAGTTGCAGTCTTAACTCTGTAAAGAGATGTGGTGGCTGGATCTTCCTCTGTATATTTTTTTAAAATCCATGAGCAGTTTTAAGATTTCTTCTTTAAACGTAAATGGGGCAAGAGATGTTAAAAAAAGAGCCATGGTGTATGAGTTAATTAGGGGAAAGGGAAGTGACATAATTTTTCTACAAGAAACGCATAGTAATTTGGAAAATGAAGTTATGTGGCAACAGGAGTGGGGGGGACAGTGGTGTGTAGTCATAAAAACTCAAAAAGTGGGGATGTGGGTATCTTGTTCTCAAAAGGGTTTTGAGAGAGCATGTGAGAGAGAACATCATCTCTATGGCCAGGTTAGATAGGTTTTATGTTTTTGAGCATCAATCTCAGGTCTGTAAATCAAGTGTGATAACTCCAGTGGGGTTTTCTGATCATTGTTTAATAACAGAGGTGGTGTTCATTAACGATGTAAAACCCAAAAGCGCAAACTGGCATTTTAATATAACTTTATTGAGTGATGCTCACTTCAGGAACTGTTTCAGTTTTTTTTTGGGAGAGGTGGAGATCTCAAAAGGCCAGTTTTGTATCCATTCAACAGTGGTGGGATATAGGGAAAATCCAGATTCAACAATTTTGTAATCAATACACGAGGAATGTCACCAAAGATATCACCAGATCAATGAAAGCCCTAGAGATTGAAATAGTGGAACTCATGACGTTGGTTGAGACCACAGGAGATCGAGGCCATACTCAGGCCCTCAAGAGGAGAAAAACTGCATTGGCAGACCTGCTGGGTATCAGACCACAGGGGGCACTGGTGAGAAGTAAATTTCAGGGAATATCTGAAATGGAAGCCTCATCCAAAATTTTCTTTGGTTTAGAGAAAAAGAATGGACAAAGAAAAATTATTCATTGTCTCAAATCAGCTGTTGGACAAGAGCTCACTAGCCCTAGTGAAATTAGAAAGAGGGCAGTAGAGTTCTATGCTGAGCTCTACAAGTGTGAGTACAAAGAGGACAAAACAGTGACACAGCAGTTCTTTGATGGGCTCCCAAAGGTGGCTGCAGAAGCTCAGGTTGAGCTTGAGCAACCATTGTCTTTGCAGGATTTATACACTGCATTAAAAGGCATGGAAAATGGAAGGGCACCAGGAATTGATGGGCTTCCCGTTGACTTTTTTAAGTCTTTTTGGGCTATGTTGGGAGAGGATTGGTTAGAAGTAGCTAATGATAGTTTAACCGGAGGGTTACTACCAATAAGCTGCAGAAGGGCTGTCCTCACCCTACTGCCCAAAAAGGGTGACCCGAGGGAGGTGAAGAACTGGAGGCCTGTGGCTTTATTGTGCACTGATTATAAGATATTGTCAAAAGCTTTGTCCAACAGGCTGAGGGAGGTGATGGGGCAAATCATACATACGGATCAGTCCTACTGTGTTCCTGGCAGGCAGATAGGGGATAACATTTCTCTGATTCGTGATTTTTTGGACGTCTCTAGGGCTATTGGGTTGGATGCTGGTCTAATTTCAATTGATCAGGAAAAGGCATTTGACCGAGTTGAACATCAATATTTATGGCACACGTTTGAGGCGTTTGGGTTCAGCTCTGGTTTTATTGCCATGATAAAGGTGATATATGGTGACATTGAAAGTGTATTGAAAGTTAACGGTGGTTTGAGTGCTCCTTTTAAAGTGTGTAGAGGTATTAGACAGGGATGTTCTATGTCAGGGATGTTATATGCCATTGCTATAGAGCCACTACTAAATAGCATTAGAAGTCGCATTGCAGGGGTGTGCCTTTCAGAGGATATTACTCCTATTCGTCTCTCAGCCTATGCTGATGATGTAGTTGTGCTAGTGAAAAATCAAGCAGAGGTGGATAGCTTGAGTCTAATGGTTGATCGTTTTAGGGGAATATCCTCTGCAAAGGTAAATTGGGAAAAGAGTTGTGCGTTACAGATTGGAGAATGGTCTGGAGGGATCATGGCTTTGCCAGGGGGGCTAGAATGGTGTAAGGGAGGTTTTAAGTATCTTGGAGTGTACCCAGGAGATGAGGGGACTATGGAAAAAAATTGGAGTGGAGTGGTTGAAATGGTGGAAGGGAGGATGAGGAGATGGCGTTGGTTATTATCTCGTATGTCATATAGGGGGCGCACTATTATAGTTAACAATGTGATTGCCTCTGCACTGTGGCATCGGTTGTCAGTTTTAGAACCACCATCTGGCCTTCTGGCTAAGATACAGGCAATTATTGTGGATTTCTTTTGGGATAAATATCACTGGGTTCCACAAAGTGTTTTGTATTTGTCAAAAGAAGAGGGGGGACAAGGTCTTGTACATCTTGCTAGTAGGGCTGCTGCTTTCCGGTTTCAGTTTATTCAAAGGTTGCTTTATGGACCGGAAAATGTGGTGTGGAGAGGGGTGGCAGGTCTTATATTACAACGGGTTGGAGGATTAGGTTTAAAGAAGGCTTTATTTCTGGTTGATAGTAGCCAGATTTCCAGGGAGGGAGTACCTCCGTTTTACAGAGGACTTCTCAGAGTGTGGAGCATAATGAAGGTGTCCAGACGAACTTCAGCGGAGTCAGTGCATTGGCTGTTGGAGGAACCTCTGGTGTATGGGGAAAGACTGGATTGTACAACTGCAGCTGTTCCATATTTCTCCAAGATTCTGGTGAAGGGGAAAATCATCACCTTAAGACAGTTAATGGCCATGGCTGGGCCCGCCTTAATGGATGGAAGACGGGTGGCAGAACATTTGGGGATGAGGTCGGAAAGGATTGTCGGACAAATGCTGGGGAGCTGCAGGAAGGCTCTGTCAGCGGAAGAATGGGGTATGCTTAGTAGCCACAAGAAGAAGGTACAAGATGAAGACGTCTCATTTCCAAGACTAGGGATTACACCAAATATCCCAGAGTCAGAAAGAAAGGCGTTATTGCTGGATTTGAGAGGGTTGGAGGAGGTGGGTTTGGATGAGGTGAATGGGAAGGATTTGTTTAGGGGGTGTGTCAAGGTGTTGAATAAAGATAAATTGAAAAATAGAAAAGACACTCCATGGAGGGTAAAATTGGGCATTGATGATAGGGTAAAGCCAGCATGGAGAGCACTGTACAAACCACCGTTACAAAAGGGTACTGGTGATATGCAATGGAGGGTTTTACATGGCATCATTGCAGTTAATGCTTTTGTATCTGTTATTAATTCAGATGTTAGAGATGGATGTCCTTTTTGTAATATAAGAGAAACCATTTTTCACTGTTTTATGGAGTGTGAGATGATAAAACCTCTATTGGAAATGCTGGAATCTTTGTTTAAAGCTGTAGGGGAATTTTTCAATAACACTGTTTTTATTTTGGGGTTTCAATATAGTAAACAACAGAAAAGAAAATGTCAAATGTTAAATTTTATTTTGGGACAAGCTAAGATGTCAATTTTTCTGAGTAGAAAACACAAGATAGAAACGGGATAAATCAAATCAAATCAAATCAAATTTTATTTGTCACATACACATGGTTAGCAGATGTTAATGCGAGTGTAGCGAAATGCTTGTGCTTCTAGTTCCGACAATGCAGTGATAACCAACAAGTAATCTAACTAACAATTCTAAAACTACTGTCTTATACACAGTGTAAGGGGATAAAGAATATGTACATAAGGATATATGAGTGAGTGATGGTACAGAGCAGCATACAGTAGATGGTATCGAGTACAGTATATACATATGAGATGAGTATGTAGACAAAGTAAACAAAGTGGCATAGTTAAAGTGGCTAGTGATACATGTATTACATAAGGATGCAGTCGATGATGTAGAGTACAGTATATACGTATGCATATGAGATGAATAATGTAGGGTAAGTAACATTATATAAGGTAGCATTGTTTAAAGTGGCTAGTGATATATTTACATCATTTCCCATCAATTCCCATTATTAAAGTGGCTGGAGTTGGGTCAGTGTCAATGACAGTGTGTTGGCAGCAGCCACTCAATGGTGGCTGTTTAACAGTCTGATAGCCTTGAGATAGAAGCTGTTTTTCAGTCTCTCAGTCCCAGCTTTGATGCACCTGTACTGACCTCGCCTTCTGGATGATAGCGGGGTGAACAGGCAGTGGTTCGGGTGGTTGATGTCCTTGATGATCTTTATGGCCTTCCTGTAACATCGGGTGGTGTAGGTGTCCTGGAGGGCAGGTAGTTTGCCCCGGTGATGCGTTGTGCAGACCTCACTACCCTCTGGAGAGCCTTACGGTTGAGGGCGGAGCAGTTGCCGTACCAGGCGGTGATACAGCCCGCCAGGATGCTCTCGATTGTGCATCTGTAGAAGTTCGTGAGTGCTTTTGGTGACAAGCCGAATTTCTTCAGCCTCCTGAGGTTGAAGAGGCGCTGCTGCGCCTTCTTCTTCACGACGCTGTCAGTGTGAGTGGACCAATTCAGTTTGTCTGTGATGTGTATGCCGAGGAACTTAAAACTTGCTACCCTCTCCACTACTGTTCCATCGATGTGGATAGGGGGTGTTCCCTCTGCTGTTTCCTGAAGTCCACAATCATCTCCTTAGTTTTGTTGACGTTGAGTGTGAGGTTATTTTCCTGACACCACACTCCGAGGGCCCTCACCTCCTCCCTGTAGGCCGTCTCGTCGTTGTTGGTAATCAAGCCTACCACTGTTGTGTCGTCCGCAAACTTGATGATTGAGTTGGAGCGTGCGTGGCCACGCAGTCGTGGGTGAACAGGGAGTACAGGAGAGGGCTCAGAACGCACCCTTGTGGGGCCCCGTGTTGAGGATCAGCGGGGAGGAGATGTTGTTGCCTACCCTCACCACCTGGGGGCCCGTCAGGAAGTCCAGTACCCAGTTGCACAGGGCGGGGTCGAGACCCAGGGTCTCGAGCTTGATGACGAGCTTGGAGGGTACTATGGTGTTGAATGCCGAGCTGTAGTCGATGAACAGCATTCTCACATAGGTATTCCTCTTGTCCAGGTGGGTTAGGGCAGTGTGCAGTGTGGTTGAGATTGCATCGTCTGTGGACCTATTTGGGCGGTAAGCAAATTGGAGTGGGTCTAGGGTGTCAGGTAGGGTGGAGGTGATATGGTCCTTGACTAGTCTCTCAAAGCACTTCATGATGACGGAAGTGAGTGCTACGGGGCGGTAGTCGTTTAGCTCAGTTACCTTAGCTTTCTTGGGAACAGGAACAATGGTGGCCCTCTTGAAGCATGTGGGAACAGCAGACTGGTATAGGGATTGATTGAATATGTCCGTAAACACACCGGCCAGCTGGTCTGCGCATGCTCTGAGGGCGCGGCTGGGGATGCCGTCTGGGCCTGCAGCCTTGCGAGGGTTAACACGTTTAAATGTCTTACTCACCTCGGCTGCAGTGAAGGAGAGACCGCATGTTTTCGTTGCAGGCCGTGTCAGTGGCACTGTATTGTCCTCAAAGCGGGCAAAAAGTTATTTAGTCTGCCTGGGAGCAAGACATCCTGGTCCGTGACTGGGCTGGGTTTCTTCTTGTAGTCCGTGATTGACTGTAGACCCTGCCACATGCCTCTTGTGTCTGAGCCATTGAATTGAGATTCCACTTTGTCCCTGTACTGACGCTTAGCTTGTTTAATAGCCTTGCGGAGGAATAGCTGCATTGTTTATATTCAGACATGTTACCAGACACCTTGCCCTGATTAAAAGCAGTGGTTCGCGCTTTCAGTTTCACGCGAATGCTGCCATCAATCCACGGTTTCTGGTTTGGGAATGTTTTTATCGTTGCTATGGGAACGACATCTTCGACGCACGTTCTAATGAACTCGCACACCGAATCAGCGTATTCGTCAATATTTTCATCTGACGCAATACGAAACATGTCCCAGTCCACGTGATGGAAGCAGTCTTGGAGTGTGGAGTCAGCTTGGTCTGACCAGCGTTGGACAGACCTCAGCGTGGGAGCCTCTTGTTTAAGTTTCTGCCTGTAGGCAGGGATCAACAAAATGGAGTCGTGGTCAGCTTTTCCGAAGGGGGGGGGCAGGGCCTTATATGCGTCGCGGAAGTTAGAGTAACAATGATCCAAGGTTTTACCACCCCTGGTTGCGCAATCGATATGCTGATAAAATTTAGGGAGTCTTGTTTTCAGATTAGCTTTGTTAAAATCCCCAGCTACAATGAATGCAGCCTCCGGATAAATGGTTTCCAGTTTGCAAAGAGTTAAATAAAGTTCGTTCAGAGCCATCGATGTGTCTGCTTGGGGGGATATATACGGCTGTGATTATAATCGAAGAGAATTCTCTTGGAAGATAATGCGGTCTACATTTGATTGTGAGGAATTCTAAATCAGGTGAACAGAAGGATTTGAGTTCCTGTATGTTTCCTTCATCACACCATGTCTTGTTAGTCATGAGGCATACGCCCCCGCCGCTCTTCTTACCAGAAAGATGTTTGTTTCTGTCGGCGCGATGCGTGGAGAAACCCGTTGGCTGCACCGCATCGGATAGCGTCTTCCCAGTAAGCCATGTTTCCGTGAAGCAGAGAACATTGCAGTCTCTGATGTCCCTCTGGAATGCTACCCTTGCTCGGATTTCATCAACCTTGTTGTCAAGAGACTGGACATTGGCAAGAATGCTGGGGAGTGGTGCGCGATGTGCCCTTGTCCGGAGTCTGACCAGAAGACCGCTACGTTTCCCTCTTTTTCGGAGTCGTTTTCTTGGGTCGCTGCATGCGATCCATTCCGTTGTCCTATTTGTAAGGCAGAACACAGGATCCGCGTCGCGGAAAACATATTCTTGGTCGTACTGATGGTGAGTTGACGCTGATCTTATATTCAGTAGTTCTTCTCGACTGTATGTAATGAAACGTAAGATGACCTGGGGTACTAATGTAAGAAATAACACGTAAAAAAACAAAAAACTGCATAGTTTCCTAGGAACGCGAAGCGAGGCGGCCATCTCTGTCGGCGCCGGAAGTATTCTGGATATGGGAAGGATGTAAGATGTGTTTTTAAAGGATTAGTGAAAGCAAGAATAAAAGTAGATTTTGAGTTCTTTTCAGCTGTAAAAGATCTATTATTTGAGGAGAAGTGGGCATACGAAAGAGCGCTTTGTTTTGTAGAGGAGGGAAAATTATTTTTTGCCGATTAAATAAGTTGAATGTATATCTTATGTATTTATTTTTTATTTAGGAATTACATTTGTTGTTTCATTTCTGAAAAGGCAGTGTGTCATTTTTTTATGTTAACACTTGAGTAAAAAATAAAGGTTTTATAAAAACTCAAACTCTCTCTCTCTCCCTCCCTCTGTCGCTCGCTCCCCCCTCTCTCTCTCTCCTCCCTTGATCATTGACTCATCCTGATTTTCTATAGACATGCTCTGAGAGAGAAACAGACTGCATTACCAATTACAACACCAGCCTTATCAACTTAAATTAAAGACCTCCTCGTCAACTTAAATTCTGGGGACATGTGAGTGTCTCTTAGGTGTCACAGCTTATGTACACAACTCAAACTCCTGGCAAGAAGGGGTTGCAGTGAAAAAAAGAGACATCTATTGTGTTCTACTTAGCACATTTTCTCCCCTGTTGCAATTGTGTGTCCCGGCTCAAAATGAGCTTTCAGACATAGTTCCCTTACAACCCTGCAAAGGCTATTAAAGGGGAAGGGACGTAATGTTGGTTCAGCATTTTGATACACATCGTTGTTCTTTCTCCCCCACAACCTTTCTTTTTAAAGCACTTACTGTAGGAAATGTTTTGCCAGGGGTGGCCCAGCAGTGCCCGAGCTAAAACACAATCTAAAACCCAGCAGTGCCCGAGCTAAAACACAATCGCATACTCTATTTACAAGCATTTGTCCCATGAATAATACAACACTAAACCACAAGCCCCAGTCAGAAAAAAGGGCCAGCTCACCTCCACGGTCGGGCAAAAAGAACAGTAAGCTCTGTCCATGCCTTGTCAGCCGGTTACAAACAGTACCTTTCAGTGGGAGGTGAAATATCTCATTTTAAATTTGGAAACTTATGAGACCAAGGATGGTAATGAAACCAAACTTGATAATGACGTGTCTGGAAACCTTTACCAAGATTACTAAATAAACTTGCCAAAAGCTTGCAATGTCAATCTTGCAAATGTATTCATACAATTCTTCCCAAAGGGGCTTTAGGTTTGTCTGTGTATTTTGTTAAGCCCAATAAATATTCAGAGTACAGAGCTGTCTGTACTGTCAACATAATTCTATTCTCCATGCGCAAGGACATCGGGCTGTTTTGTTTCTGCGCATCAGTCGACCTTCTTATCCGCACTGCTGGAATAACACTACAGTGTACACTGAGTGTACAAAACATTAAGAACACCTGTCACATATTGAGTTGCACCCCCTTTTGCCCTCAGAACAGCCTCAATTCGTCGGGGCAAGGACTCTACAAGGGGTCAAAAGCCTTCCACAGGGATGCTGCCCCATGTTGACTCCAATGCTTCCCACAGTTGTGTCAAGTTGACTGGATGTCCTTTGGGTGGTGGACCATTCTTGATACACACAGGAAGCTGTTGAGTGTGAAACCCAGCAGCGTTGCAGTTCTTGACACAAACCTGTGCTCCTGGCATCTAGTGCCATACCCCGTTCAAAGGCACTTAAATATTTTATCTTGCCCATTCACCCTCTGAAGGGCACACGTACACAATCCATGTCTCAAGTCTTAAAAATCCTTCTTTAACCCGTCTCCTCCCCTTCATCTACGCTGATTGAAGTGGATTTAACAGGTGACATCAATAAGGGATCATAGCTTTCACCTGGTTAGTCTATGTTCATAATGTTTTGTACACTCAGGGTTTGTGTTGATGAATAACATTCATCGTCGGTTATTTTCTCATCGTTATTACGGAAATCGGAGAGACTGATTCACTATGAGGTGTGTTACCAAAGGATGATGCCTGCTGGGAATGAACATCTACTGGTGGAGTCTACATTTTGCTGCAGCTGGAGTATCTATGATATATTAAGAAGTGAAGAGATGCTAGACACAGAGACAGACAGAGAGAGGTAGAGAGAGAGAGATGGAGAGACCGAGAGAGAGAGTGAGAGAGAGAGGAGACAGAGAGAGAGATGGGGAGACAGAGAGAGAGATGGGGAGATAGAGAGAGAGTGTGTGAGAGAGAGAGAGATAGAGACAGAGAGAGAGGTAGAGAGAGAGGTAGAGAAAGAGAGAGAGAGAGAGATAGACAGAGAGACAAACAGAGAGGTAGAGATGGAGAGAGAGAGAAGGAGAGAGAGAGAGAAGGAGAGAGAGAGAGAGAGAGAGAGAAGGAGAGAGAGAGACCTCTCTGATGAGGATAGGCTACCCGTCTTGTTGGGGGAGGACGCAGAGAGCTGTGGGTTGGCAGTGCACTACATTGCTGCCTGCCATAAGACGAGAGACAGTGTCTGACGGACCAATCAACCTGCAACATGTCCTCTACTGTATACTTATTGTTCAATGTATGGTTATTTTGACACTTGGTTATTGTTGTTACTGTTGTCCCGTTGACAATTTGATTCTCATTATTATTTATTTTTATATTGTAAATATCCAAATAAGCTTTGGCAATATGTACATTGTTACGTCATGCCAATAAAGCATATTGAATTGGAGAGAGAGAGAGAGAGAGAGAGAGAGGTAGAGAGAGAGAGGTAGAGAGAGAGAGAGGGGTAGAGAGAGAGGAGAGAGATATAGATGGAGAGACAGAGAGAGGTAGAGATAGAGAGAGAGAGACAGAGAGGTAGAGAGAGAGGAGAGAGATAGAGATGGAGAGACAGAGAGAGGTAGAGAGATAGAGATGGAGAGACAGAGAGAGAGGTAGAGAGGTAGAGAGAGAGACAGAGCGATAGACACAGCCGTGCTATATTACAGCGTTCCAAGAGCATCAAAAGGAGCAGTCTCTAACTTGTACATCTTTGTACTTCTGTTGTACAGAACCATACATAACTGATACACAGCACGTTACTATGGATACTAACTGGGCCGCCTACTGAGAATAACACCTGTCCATCCCAAATCTGCATAATGCAGTCAGCAAAGCATATCATCAAACTAATTACACAAGTCCACATCACAGTTACAGAGAGAAAGAGGGAGAGAGAAAGAGAGAGAAAGAGAGAGAGAGACAAAGAATGAGAGAGAGAGAGAGATTATTATTTACTACCATTTTATATTATTATTTGCTATCATTTATAATTTTGTTACAATGTATATTGTATACATTGTTGCTTTGGCAATATTGACACAATGTTTTTCATGCCAATAAAGCAGCTTGAATTTGAATTTGAATTTGAATTTGAGAGAAAGAGAGAGAAAGAGAGAATGAGAGAGAGAAAGAGAGAGAAAGAGAGAGAGACAAAGATGGAGAGAGAAAGAGAGAATGAGAGAGAGAGAATGAGAGAGAAAGAATGAGAGAGAGACAGAGAGAGATAGATGGGAAAGAGAGAGAGAATGAGAGAGAAAGAATGAGAGAGACAGAGAGAGAGAGAGATGGGAAAGAGAGAGAGAGAGAGAGAAAAGAGAAAATGCGAGAGAAAGAATGAGAGAGAGACAGAGAGAGAGAGAGATGGGAAAGAGAGAGAGAAAGAGAGAATGAGAGAGAGAGAATGCGAGAGAAAGAATGAGAGAGAGACAGAGAGAGATGGGAAAGAGAGCGAGAGAGAGAGAGAGAGATGGGAAAGAGAGAGATGGGAAAGAGAGAGAGAGAGACAGAGAGAGAGAGAGAGATGGGAAAGAGAGAGAGAGAGCGAGAGAGAGAGAGAGATGGGAAAGAGAGAGAGAGAGAGCGAGAGAGACAGAGAGAGAGAGATGGGAAAGAGAGAGAGAGAGACAGAGAGATAGATGGGAAAGAGAGAGAGAGAGAGAGAGACAGAGAGATAGATGGGAAAGAGAGAGAGAGAGAGAGAGAGACAGAGAGAGAGATGGGAAAGAGAGAGATGGGAAAGAGAGAGAGACAGAGAGAGAGAGATGGGAAAGAGAGAGAGAGAGCGAGAGAGAGAGAAAGATGGGAAAGAGAGAGAGAGAGAGAGCGAGAGAGACAGAGAGAGAGAGATGGGAAAGAGAGAGAGAGAGAGAGAGACAGAGAGAGAGATGGGAAAGAGAGAGAGAGAGACAGAGAGATGGGAAAGAGAGAGAGAGAGAGATGGGAAAGAGAGAGAGACAGAGAGAGAGAGATGGGAGAGAGAGAGAGAGATAGAGAGAGAGATTGGAAAGAGAGAGCGACAGAGAAAGAGAGATGGGAAAGAGAGAGAGAGAGAGAGAGAGAGAGAGAGAGAGAGAGAGAGAGAGAGAGAGTAGGAGAACTGCAGAAGCAAGAGAGAACCAGAGATGGTATGGCTGGAAAGAGGGAGATCATTCAATAAGAATGACTGCAACACACGCCCATAGTGGTTTAGACAAACACACCAGATTCAACTAGTCATCAGGCCCTCACTGAGTTGAATCAGGTGTTTTTGTCTGGGGCTACAACAAATTGTGTGCTGTTGGGTGTACTGGAGGACCAGAGTTGGTAACCACTGGACTAGTCCATAGGTACTCCAACGAGATCATCCTCTGTCCCTGATAGCGCCTCGAACAGGGTTCCATCGCTATTTACGTATTCCAAGGAACCATCTTGGATTGCATTTCACACCTCAAAGAAGTGTTTCAATCAAGGGGTTCAATACGTCTGATTTCCCCACTGTAAAAACAATGGGACGTATTGGAATGCCGCGGACACAAATCAATATTGTTTCATTTGTGAATGTTATGCCATTGGGCTGGGTGAATTGATGTTAATAACTGGGCGTTGTTCCGTTGTAAAGGGATGATGTATTCTCAGAGTGATCTCAATAGAATAAGGAGAGTTCAGAAGAAATAAAGTGGATGGTCTGAGAAAAGAGCATTGATCTGTTTGATATAATGCCTCGTTGGAGTTCCCAGCATGAGCTGGGTATTGATTTGGAATTCCTAAGAAAGTATAAATCAGATGAATGTTCAGCTCATGATAGTGTAGGAACCTCGGATTTAGAGCCATGACGTATCAGCATTAAACCTCAATGCATGGAACCATTCTGACCGGGCCAGGAATCTTATACTGAAAGAAGAGAGAACTGGGTTTATTCCCACAGTCAGACTAACTTTCCCACTTTGAAAGAAGTGTGTGTTTTTTTCTCTCTCCATTTTTTTCTGGTTGAGACTACAAATTAGAGCAATGTAAATGAACAGTAAACGCAGTAAAAGACTCAGAGTGCACCACTGTAATAACTAGAGCACACACACACACACACACACACACACACGCACACACACACACACACACACACACACACACACACACACACACACACACACACACACACACACACACACACACACACACACGCACGCACACACACACACACGTAGGACTTCTCTTCATTCAATTAAATCCGTGCGAGTGAAAAGGGCCTTAGCGAAAACAGACCGGGAGCTCCAGCTCTTTTCCAGTTGAAGGTTAGAGTTTACAGCTGTGGGCAAATCATCCCCAGTAAATAAGCCTGTTGTCCCGCTGCTCACGAAAAGGAGCAAAATATCAATAGGATTCTTCTCAGTCGCAGCCGAGGCTCCCCGGACGGATCGTAATAACTGCAAACGTCGTAAAAAAGATAGACGGAAAGAGAGAGAAAAATGTATTAAAACGTCACGAGCTGGGTCTGTGCTGTTAAACACGGCACATTGTATATTAGGAAGACCTGTGGAGATCAATGATTTGTCGTTTACGTTGGCCTCCAATTATTTATGATCTCACTAGCCATTCCTTATTCAGCCCCGCTTTAGAATGCCTGATTTTTTACACCTTACAAATTCCATTACAGATTTAGTGATAAAGCGGGACTGGGGTTTTTCAGGGAGGGGTGGGGGAGAGGCGGTGGGAGGGGGGGGTCGCTTGATCCAGCTCATGAGCGCACGGGCAGGGATACATACACACTCAAGCATGGATGGAAGGAACGAAGCAAGGCCAATGTAGAGGAGAGAGGTGAGGGTGTCCAACCTGATGATCTATATGAGATGGTTGTGTTTGGCTCTGATATTGACAGTGACATTCTGGTATGTGGGTTCGGATGAGAGAAATAGAGAGCAAAAAGAAGGTGTGGGCTACGGGGAGGGTGACAATATTCATATTCAATATTAAAATAATAATGTCTACTAATATTCTAGGCTCAGAGTCCCAGTCCATACTCCCCTACTGCAAAGGTCATTATTTCAGGCTGTCAGTGGCTCCACTGACAAACGCTCTCTCGTGCTTGCACAACACACACACCATATCAACCACCTTGCCAATGTACTGTATCCATTCCTATGAGTTGTTGGTTTACTTCAGCAGACCAGTATTGTTCTGATGAGGGTTCCTCTTGGCTGGCTGACTGGCTGCAGACGTCGAGGGGTGTGTGTGTGTGCGTGTGTGTGTGTGTGTGTGTGTGTGTGTGTGTGTGTGTGTGTGTGTTTGTGTATGTGGGAGGGAGTGTTTGACTATGAGCTGAGGCTGCTTATGTTTGGTGCCAATGTGTGTGTGAGTGTGTGTGTGTGTGTGAGTGTGTGAGTGCGTGTGTGTGTGTTTATGTCGAGCAGCAGGCGAGAGATGAACAGCCTCCTTAATGACTCTCGGTCTCTGCATGTCTGGGTCCACTCTGGGTCCAGATCACTGAGGCTAAAAGACTGAGGAGAGACCAACACCATGGACACAGACCACCACAGAGAAACAGTCATCCATTCAATGATGCCTGAAACATACCCCAGGCTGTCTGTGTCTGTCTGTCTCAGTGTGTGTGTGTGTGTGTGTGTGTGTGTGTGTGTGTGTGTGTGTGTGTGTGTGTGTGTGTGTGTGTGTGTGTGTGGTGGCTGCTGAGGGGCCATTGGCTTAATCACCTAGGCACCACACTGGGTCCATTTAGTCATCTGGGGAGATCACACTTGTCATTGCCATCATGTACAGGAAAAGAAACCATCAGAGAAGGAACAACAGCCACGGACCAGTGATGTCCGATGTGTTAAAGAGCTATGAATCAATCTATGGCAAAAGCTGCCCTTGACTCTATGTTGGCCAAGAAGCCAAGAACATTGAGGGGAGAAGTAAAGAACATTAGCTACCACCATTTTATAGTTTTTCAATGAAGAGTTACTGTGCTGTACTGTGTTTCATCAGTGTGTGTTTTATTGTATTTCAATGAAGAGTTACTGTGCTATACATCCGTGTGGGTTTGTGGTTGGAACGTACAGTATAGTTACTTAATATTCTTGTCATGAAAGCACCACAATGCATTTCAGAAATATACCAGGCATTAAGAAGCAGGGTTGGACTTAATTCGAATTCTGAAATATAAAAAAAAATTGCTTCTACTTTTCAGTTTATTGAGAAGCCGTTGAAAATAAATGTTTCTTTTTTTATATAACTGAATTGCAATTTAATTTTACTTCCTAAATGCCTTCAATTCCAAATGAGGCCAATCCTGTTAAGAAGCGGCAATTCAATGTCAGTCGTGTTTTTGGGGAGGAGATGCATTTGTATTTGTAAAGAAGTGTGTTCTGCGGCTCACGGCATTAACAGGGCGTCATGGTGTGGAGTGATCATTATCAATCACAGTAACCGTCTGCACCTGTGTGTGTGTGAGTAAATGTTATGCTGTGTGCATGTATGTGTTGATTGGTGTGTGGGAGGGAAGGAGGGGGGAGAGGGGATCACAAAATGCTTTGAAGTGATAAACAGGAAAAGAGGGAAAAAGGAGGAGAAATCATCTCTTCCTGAAAGGCCATTTGCTGGGCATCCTAAAGACACTGACGTCAGGGACGCCCTAGACCTCTGACCTCCTTCCATCCCATAATCAACAACCTCTTGCTGAGGAACTCCTACACACAAAGGAAGGTTAGGGCCTCTGACACACTCTGCCCTAGGTTTGGATAGTAGCAAAAGGTGACGTTGACCTATGCATTGTGTAGGAAAGCCGCAAATGATGTCTGTTTCCATTGCCATCGTGGGATGCATCATAACAGGTGAAAGTGACACAATACCATACATTAAAAGTACTGGTGCTTTCTCTTTCCTACTGGGGCAAGTAACGCGCTACGCTGGAGCCCACTCTGCTAAAGAAAACTGATCACAGCAACAGCCATGTTGGTCATTTTGGTTGTAAGAGTTGATCAGAGACGGTATTTATTCAAATGTAATAACCATATTATTTTGTCTTTGTCATAAT